>NC_086444.1:1174064125-1174249125 GCF_028390025.1 Pseudophryne corroboree
TTTATCTATATTAAGTACATTTTAACTCCATTCTTTTACTATGGGGTGTATTCAATTGTTGTCGGAAACTGCCGTTTTGTTGGAAAGATGGCAGTTCCCAACCTATTCAATGCGGCCCCATTTTTTCCGACAAGTCAGGAAATCCGACTTGTCGGAAAGCTGTCGCAATTGTCAGAAGTGCGGCCAAACCAGACAGGTTTTAGCCCCGTTTCCGACAATGTCAATCCGGCTTTAAAAAAAGGCGGATTGCCATTTTCGGGAACGGGACAAACCTGTTGAGTTTGGTCAGCATTGAATACACTCATGTTGGATCCTTTTCTGTCGGATAGGATCCGACATAAATTGAATACACCCCTATGTATTACCCTTCTGCATCCACACATTGCTGCATTCTTATTTTCCATTGACCAAAGCTGTTTCTCTGGCAAAAACTGCTTCACAGAGAGAGCTGTGTGTGCTGGTGCGCAGTCCTGATGGAGACCTCAAATGTGGCCTCTTTTTTCTGATTCTTTCCCACAAAGTTTCTAGAACATTGATTCACGGTTGCGTTTCTGGTACTCTGTCTGGTAGTCTGTCAAATTAATATCCTTGATATCAAAGAAAGCAATATGTCTTTGAATTTGGATTTGCTTTGACATGCTTTCTTCATTCTTGGTGATGATGGTTGCATTTTATTAATAAACCATAGTTTGTGGGAGGGTTTATGTATTTCTTATTCACTGGTCAATAATAAAATAGGTGACGTGTGCTTCATATAAGCAGAGGGGAGGGAGGTTGAGGTGGTTGAAAGTAGATGAGTAGCTATTCCCCAGATGGCGCTAGTCACACCCCAGAGCACAGACCACACCTCCACATCATTGGCTACACCCTTATATATGTAGTCACACCCCCACAATGCTGGTCACACCCCCTGCGGCGGCACGCAATAGGCCCTTCATAAATTTCAGCTCCAGGCCCATGAGAACCTTAATCTGGCACTGGGTATTACTTCAGACTACCAAGACTTCAGACTACCAAGTGGGAGCTGCATCTAGTTTTATATGAATTTCTGGTGACCATTAAAGTATACTAGATATTATATGTAAAAAAGGAAAAAAAAGGTTTCCCTTTTTTTCTATTTTAAATATATAGCACCTGCACCCGAATTAATATTCACGCACAAACGTAGTTAGATTCTTACTCAGGCCTCGCTTGCACGTTTGTGTGTGTCTATAATTGTAACCATTAAGATTTACATATACATATAATAACTGTCATCCAGTGCCGTAACTAATCATTTTAGCGCTGTGTGCAAGAAATGACATTGGCTCCCCCCCCCCACCCCCCCCATGTAAGATAGGGGCAGTGCGCGCCGTAGGCACGCGGAAAATATATAGGGGCGTGGCTTCATGGGGAAGGGGCGTGGCCACAAAATAATAGCAATTCATACTACGGTGCACAGTAGTCTCCATTACTCAAAATACGCTGCACAGTAGCGCCACTACACCAGGTAGAGCCCCTTTTATACATTACAGCAGAAAGCGTCCTCCTTTTTACACATTGCGGCAGCCAGGCCCCCTTTTTACACATTACGGCAGCTAGACCCCATTTTTACACATTACAGCAGACAGTCCCCCTTTTTACACATTGCGGCAGCCAGTCCCCCTTTTAACACATTGCGGCAGCCAGTCCCCCTTTTTACACATTACAGCAGACAGTCCCCCTTTTTACACATTGCGGCAGCCAGTCCCCCTTTTTACACATTGCGGCAGCCAGTCCCCCTTTTTACACATTACGGCAGCCAGTCCCGCTTTTTACACATTGCGGCAGGCAGTCCCCCTTTTTACACATTGCGAGAGAGAGAGAGAAAGAAAGAGAGATACTTACCATCTGGCAGTCAGGCTCCTCGTGCAGCTCCCTCGGTGCAGGCAGGTGAGAAGGAGGAGGAGGGAGGGGGACTGGAGCTGCAGCAGCGCTATTTCATTGGTAGTAGCGCCGCTGCAGCTGTCCCCTCTCCTTCCGTAGTGGCTGCATGGCGCTGCTGTGGATCCTGGGATGGAGGAATCGCATCCCAGCATCCACAGCAGCGCCGGGCAGCCAGTACGGAAGGAGAGGGGGCTGCTGCAGCGGCGCTTACTACCAATTAAATAGCGCTGCTGTGGCTCCAGTCCCCCTCCCTCCTCCTCCTTCTCCGCTGCCCAGCGCTGCTCTCCTCCCCAGTGCGGCGGCGGTGCACGGCGCAGACTTCAGAGGCGGCATGTAATGAGTCAATTTGATAAGTAAAATCTGACAAAACAGGGCAACTGCGCTGTGTGCCAAGCCCACTTGGCACACACGTAGTTACGGCCCTGCTGTCATCCATACAATGGGCGCTGTCTGGGACATTGCCTAAAAGAGCTGAAATTACCAGCAAAAGCCTGGCCAATAGGATGCCCACCAGTATGCGAATAGCGGTTGGCGGAAATGAACTGCTTGAAATCGGAAGTGTGGGTCCGAACACAAAAGCCTGGACAATGGGATGCCAACCAGTACGTGAATAGCAGGGGGACGTGAGCTCAGTACAGGGATGCAGCGCAGGGAGAGCGTCTCTCCATTCCTGGTGCCTCCCTGCACTGCATCCCTTTGCTGAGCAGCTTGCACCGGCTCTGATACTGCTGCACCTGTGTATAATGCCCACATGTATATACTGCTGCACCTGTGTATAATGTCCACATGTATATACTGCTGCCCCTGTGTATAATGCACACATGCATATACTGCTGCACCTGTGTATAATGCCCACATGTATATACTGCTGCACCTGTGTATAATGCCCATATGTATATAATGCTTCACCTGTGTATAATGCCCACATGTATATTTGCTGCACCTGTGTATAATGCCCACATGTATATACTGCTGACCCTGTGTATAATGCCCACATATATATACTGCTGCACCTGTGTATAATGACCACATGTATACAGGGCCAGTTCTAGACCTTGTGGCGCCCAGGGCGAAAGTTTCCTTTGGCGACCCCCCCCCCCCCCCGATAGGCAAAACAGGGCTAGTGCGTGCCGTAGGCGTGTGGCAAAAATAGGCGTGTGGCTTCATAGGGAAGGGGCATGGCCACAGTAATGCCCCCTGTAGTTGTGCCCCATGTATCTGTGTCCCCAGTAGAGTTGTGCCCCCAGTAGATTTGCCCCCTGCAGTTTTGCACTCTGTAGCTGTGCCCTCAGTAGAGTTGTGCCCCCTGTAGATTTATGCCCCCTGTAGAGTTGTGCCCACTGTAGTTTTGCCCCCTGTAGCTGTACCCTCAGTAGCTGTGCCCCCTGAAGCTGTGCCCTCTGTAGCTGTGCCCAGGGCCGGTGCAAGGTTCCTCAGCACCCTAGGCAAAACTCCTGCGCCCCCCCCCCCCCCCTTCCCATCATTCCCCCAGTAGCCAGCCCCTCAGCTGAAATGTTAAAAAGTGCGGAGGTGGCATCTTACAAGTTCCACAGCAACAACTGTGCTAGCTATTGACAACTGATAACTGTGACTTAAGGTCCATACACACTTACCGATAACATGAGCGACGTCGCTCATTTTCCCCCTCCCTGAGCTACGTCACTCAGTTTATCGGCAAGTGTGTATGCCGCCAGCGACGACCGATGCGCGGCCCCGCGGGTCGGCAACGATCGTCGCTGTCGGTAGGGCATGCATGCAGGATCTGGACTGTCGTCCACGGGCTGGCGGAGGCATGACGTCACTGAGCGATATGAGCGGTCATATCGCTCAGTGTGTACAGTCGGCCGCCGACCGGGGAGGGGAAACATCAGATGACGTCGCTCACAGAGCGACATCGTCTAATGTGTATGGGCCTTTAGAGCCACACCAAAGAATATTTTCCTCAGATAAGAGCCATATGGCCTATCCAGTCTGCCCTTTATGGTTAGGACCCAGAGTATACGGGATAGGTTAGGGGTAAGGATATTAGGGTTAGTTAACTGGATTGGGTTAGGATATTACGGGTAGGTTATAGGGTTGTTTTAGTGGTTTCATACTTTCAGTTAGGGTATTAGGGTTAGTTTGGGGGATGGGGTTAGAGTATCAGGGATTGGATATTAGGGTTGGTTTATCAGTTTGGGTTAAGGTATTAGGGTAAAGGCCGGGTTATAATTAGGGAGATCGTGATAGATACTGTATACTCCTGTACTTATGGGTGGGACTCTATGGATTTCAAAAAGTATGCAGACACGCACAAATAGATTACTACGTTTCAGATGCTTTAATATTGCATCTGTATTATTGCATCTTTTGTTGAAAGATGCAATATTAAAGCATCTGAAATGTTGAAAAGCTGTCTCTGCATATGTGCATACTTCTTTGAACTCCATGGAGTGCCTCCCATAGTTGTGGTCTTCAGTATGTCGGCTGTCGGGATCCTGGCGCTCAGTATACTGGCGCCGGAATCCCGACAGCCGGCATACCGACACTTTTTCTCCCTCGTGGGGGTCCACGACCCCCCTGGAGGGAGAATAAAATAGCGTGGCGCGCGTAGCGCGCCACCGTGCCTGCAGTGTGGCGAGCGCAGCGAGCCCGCAAGGGGCTCATTTGCGCTCGCCACACTGTCGGTATGCCGGCGGTCGGGCTCCCGGCGCCGGTATGCTGGTCGCCGGGAGCCCGACCGCCGGCATACCATACTACACCCTCCCATAGGTACAGGAGAATGTTTGCAATTGACAATTCCAGGGAGGGCACCCAGGTACTGTACATGCAAAAGCTTAAGTGGAGTGCAGGACTTTTCTGCTTAATTCAAAAAATAAAAAATAAATATATATATATATGTTCCAATTTAAACAGGCAGCGGCACTCAGAGACCTTTAAATAGTTTTCAACTGTATAAAAAAATGGTGACATAGTAACATTACGGAAAATAATTACCCCTCTGCCAAGGTCTCCGAGTAGTGCCGCTGCCTGTTTGAATTGTAGCATATCTACACTAATCTGGATGGCACCGAAGCAGCTGCCAGTGGGAGAGAGGAGTGCCGCTCCATTTGGAGATAGATTTTACACACATTATATATATATGTATATATATATATATATATATATATATATATAGTCATTTGCTCCAGATGGCACAGACCATGAAACATTATGTGTATATATATTATATATATATATATATATATATATATATGGGTTCACTACGGCTGGCCGGCGGTCGGGCTCCCGGCGACCAGCATCCCGGCGCCGGGAGCCCGACCGCCGGCTTACCGAAAGCGTGGCGAGCGCAAATGAGCCCCTTGCGGGCTCACTGCGCTCGCCACGCTACGGGCACGGTGGCGCGCTACGCGCGCCACACTATTTTATTCTCCCTCTATGGGGGTCGTGGACCCCCACGAGGGAAAATAAGTGTCGGTATGCCGGTTGTCGGGCTCCCAGCGCCGGTATACTGAGCGCCGGGAGCCCGACCGCCGGCATACAGAAGACCACCCATATATATATTATATATACATATATATTGTAATTTGCTCTAGACTGTACAGCAATATATATATATATATATATATATATATATGTATATTGTAAATCTAAAAAGAGAGTGGGAGAGATTAACCTTGAAGCCGCATTTCTGGCTGCTGGACTCCCTGTCGCAGTCGCTGGTCAGGGCTAGCAGGGAACGGGGGCAGATCAGTTGGTGATTGGGGAAGTCCTTGCCGCCGTCGCTGGTCACAACCTCCTTCTCTGCAGGCAGCTCCTTGTGCGGCTTGCAATACAGGCACAGGGAGCGGATCTTCTCCTCCTCGGTCATCGGGCCGGGGGCGGGAAGCCAGGAGGGGGAGGCGGGGACTCCAGCTCTGGCCCGGCTGATCCGACACTTCACTTGTGCGGCTGCCGGAGCCTTGCATTTTTTCAGCGTGCGCCGCACATTGTGGCTGTCATCATTTTTTGTTCGCTCAGCGGAGCCGCCCTTCAAGTGCCGGCGCTCATAGGCAGCTGCCTAAAGCTGCCTAATGGTGGCGCCGGCCCTGGCTGTGCCCTCATTAGTTGTGCTCCTGTAGTTTGGCCCCCTGTTGCTGTGCCCCTGTAGTTTTGCCCCCTGTTGCTGTGCCATCAATAGGTGTGCCCCTGTAGTTTTGCTCCTTGGTGCTGTGCCCCTGTAGTTTTGCCCCCTGTCGCTGTGCCCTCAGTAGTTGTGGCCCTGTAGTTTTGCCCCTGTTGCTGTGCCCTCAGTAGTTGTGCCCCTGTAGTTTTGCCCCCTGTTGCTGTGCCCTCAGTAGTTGTGCCACTGTAATTTTGCCCCCTGTTGCTGTGCCCCTAGTAGCGGCGCTTACAAATTTTTTTAAAAATAATAAAAAAAAAATACTCACCAGCCCCGCTTCTGCTTCCTGACCACTGCTGCTGTCCTCCATCCACTACTCAGATCTATGGGAGAGACGTCATATCGTCTCTCCCACAGCGCCGCACACTGGACAGACACTAGAGGTCAACTATGACCTCTAAGGTCTGCGGCTGCTCCCACAATGCCGTGCGGTATGCGATGATGTCTGGCGCACCGCACGGCACCAGTGGGAGGGTCAAGCGGTGATGGCAGCTGCCCACTCAGGACTGCGGTGCCCCAGGCAAAAATCCTGTTTGATCGCAGCAAGAGCTGCTACTTCATGTATATACTGCTGCACCTGTGTATAATGCTATAATACCCACATGCACCATTGGGCTAATAAATTGTGTGTAAATCTGGCTCTGGTACAAGCCAGTGCCTCATGAGCCATTTACCTCACTGCACATCCCTCACATTGGTGCAGATGTATTAAGCCTGGAGAAGTGATAAAGAAGTGATAAGTGCAAGGTGATAACGCACCAGCCAATCATTACTGGTTTGAAAAATGACAGTTAGTAGCTGATTGGTTGGTGCGTTATCACCTTGTACTTAACACACACACACACACACACACACACACACACACACACACACACACACACACACACACCAGTCACTCAGTCATCCAACCTCTTTAGGTGACAGCAGCACGGAGACAGTGTGAATGCTAAACTAGTTTCATATAGTTCAACAGGAATTATTATAATCAACAGTATTTACTTAAGAAGTACAAGTTCATTATTCTCCTCATCTAATCAACACTTTTATTGACTGAAGTTGCAGTGACTTTTAAACAGGCAAATCTGAATAGAGGGGAAGAAAAATATCAACATAAGGAATATAACTTATTTACATAAAAATCTTATGTACCCCATACACGTGTGAGATATCAGGTACAGGCCTTTGATTTCGACCGCATCTGTGAGATAAATCGCAGGATTGTATGCACATTTTAGGTACCATGCGATGCGATGCGCGGGCACGCCGGTCGAATGTCGTGTCTCAATATATTATGTGCTGCACTGCTGCACTTAATATTTATCGAATCGCAGTGCGATCGCATGGTGTTTTTTACCACTTTCGATTTATCACACTGTGAGGTGCGATCTGTGAAGATATGAGCCGACTTCCTGGCCCCTCCTCTTCCCCCCACTGTGCACATGACTGAAGAGGAGGCTGCAAGCACGCTGCTGAGCTCCCAAACACCGCACAAGATAGGCAGGTTACACCACTGGCCACCAATGATTATTATAATGTTTTACCACCACTTCCCACCTTTACGCTGCTCTGCCCATCATTACACTGGCCCCCTGCCCAAAATGATGCCCCACTGTAAGCCCCAGGCTGCGCCCTAAATGCCATTACACTGCGCCACTGGCCACCATTATGCTGATGCACCCACCATTATACTGGCCCACTGCCCAAAATGCTGCACCGCTGAAAGCCACTGGCTGTGCCCTGTCCGCCATTATGATGCCCCACTGCAAGCCACTGCCCACCATTATGCTGCTGCACCCTGCACACCAATGTATTATCACAACATATTTCAGATAACTCACAGCAGTAACTAGAAAACAAACTTTATTTTACCAGAATAATGGAACTTTTTTCATGTTAATTAATTTTCCCTTTTTTGCATTCTGCAGATATCCTATGAGAGCTGCAATTTTCTATTAGGCTTTATCAGCCTGTACCATGAGGAGGAGTGTCTCTGGCTGACATCCTCACCGGACTACAGCAACAAGCAGAAGAGAAAGGCTGCTTATAACCGCCTGGTGGAGTACTCCAAGCCCACCTTCTTTGGGGCCTCAGTGGCCTGGGTCCGGAAGAAAATTGCCAATATACGGACAGTCTTCGTATAAGAGAACCGCAAGGTGGAGGAGTCGAAGAGGTCAGGGGCCACTGCAGACAAGGTCTATGTGCTGCAGCAGTGGTATTACAAAGAACTAAACTTCCTTCTGGAGAAACAGTCAGCTAAGGAGTCCCTAGTGGTAAAAGGCAGAGTCCGAGGAGGGAAGTCTGGATGTGCAGGAGGCTGAAGGGGTAAGTTGCTTTTAAATTGTTCTTAGCCAATATATTCCTCCTGCCATGCCACAGCTCCTTCCCCATTGAAAAAGGCATTCTAATTTTCACGGACCTCTTTTGCCCTTGCAGTGCTGCGTAAGATAAACGCAGGTGGTCCCACCGAGGAAATCGGCACTTTCACCAATGGCTGGTTGGGGTCTTCCGTCCTGCTGGGAGCAAAGGCATTTGCCTCGTGGCCTTGCATCTGACCATGTTGTACAGTATGCAGCATGCTGTTACTACACAGTCAATTTTGTCCAGCCTCATGTTGATGGGTCAGTGGAAGATCCTGAACCGGTTTCTGAGAATGCCAAATGCATTCTCAACAACCCAATGGGCCCTAGAAAGGTGGTAGTTGAAAATGCGCCTATCGTGGTTCAGGACTCTTTGTGGGTAGGGCTTCATTATGTTTTCGTGCAGTGTGAAGGCCTCATTTGCCACAAACACAAATCCCAGGCCATTCTTTGCTCAACAGGCAGCAGATGAATGGAGTTGGTGGTGAGCCTATCATAGAAGCGCGTATTTTTCAAGGATCCATCATCTGAGCAACGACCATTTTTCCCAACATCCAGGTTAATAAATTCATAGTTTGCATTGACCACCTCCTTGAGAACAATGCTAAAGTAGCCTTTATAATTGAAGTAGTCATACCCGCTGTTGGTGGGTTTGGTGATGCACATGTTTCCCGCCTATCGCACCACCACAGTTTGGGTAATTCCAGCACCTGTGAAAGTCCTCTGCAATATCTTTCCATTCTTACACGCTTGTAGGGAACTGTAAAAGAAAAAAAAATGTTTGAATATTTACTAAATATGTGTTTTTTGCCCTACAGACACCTGAAGACCTCAGCCGTACCCCTGACCTCAACAACACATCACCAGAGGAACCAAAATCTCCACAGCTACAGGGTGCCAGGAGGAAGCCACGGAAAACCAAATTTGTTGAAGACCCGCTACTATTGGAGGCCCGTTCACAGCTGCTACGGAAACCAGATGAATTTGATGACTTTGCGTCATATGTTAGCAAAATTATGCTTAAGGTTTCTGAGCAGCAGCAAGTAGAGTGCCAGCGCCTGGTCACAGGTTTTGTACAAAACATTCACAGGACAACTGACACCAGAGTGAAACGTTCAAGGTCCAGAACCTTAAGCACCTGTCCCTCATCTCCCTTTGACCTTCAGTTCACCACCCACCTACCCTTCCTCCAGTACCCATCCTCCTTCGCATCCCAGCTACAATTCCTGTTATCCGTAACCACAGACCCTAATTCACTTACCCTTCCACCACTTTCCATCCTCCTCAAACCCCTCCTCCTCAAACCAGCCACCTTTCCCATTATCGTCAACCCCCACCCCCATTCACCCATCCTTCCCCTACTATCCAATCTCCTCCTCAACTCAGCTACCCTTCCAAAGCCAGCCACACATCCACCGTCCCCTCCGCAATTTTGACCTCCTTGATGTCACAGGGGATCAAGAAGAGGTGGAGAAGACAAGTCTCTTTCACTCTTTCAAATGTAGGGTGATTCTCATTTACTGCTGCCCTTGTTATACATACCAACAGATGTGGTGCAATCTGATACTACGGTGAGTGTCAACGCTTTCAGGCGGACAATGCACACATGCTGCTAGGGACAGGTTGATGGTACCGGGGACCCATCTTCCTGCCCCTAGCTGCATGTGTGCATTGCGCCACTGGCACCGGTGACACTCAACACCATAGTATCAGAATGCACCACATCTGTTGGTATATATAAAATTCCTGCTGCCCTGGTATATACTGCAATAGATCTGGTGCACTATGATATGCAGCATTTTAGTGGCCCCGCTTTCAGGTGGACAGTGCACACATGCAGCTTGGGTCAGGTTGATGGTGCCTGAAGCCGGGCCTACCTGCATGTGTGCATTGTGCCCCTGAAAGTGCTACCACTCAAAAAACATTGTATATCATGCTGCACCATATTTATATGCAAACTTTAAATTTGAAGAAACATTGATATAAAGTTATAGTGTTTGAAAAAGTTCAGCCATGTTGGCCGCATATTTATAAAAATACTTATGTTTTCATATATATATATATATATATATATATATATATACAATATTTTTTTGGTTAACAAATGTTTTCATGCACTTATATATTACAGCAGATGTGGTGCATTCTGATACTATGGCATTGAGTGGCACCACAGCCAGGGGCACAATGCACACATGCAACTTGGTGCAGGATGATGGAACCAGGGACCCATCTTCCTACCCCTGGCTGCGGTACCACTCAACGCCGTAGTATCAGAATGCACAACATTTGGCGCTATATATAGCAATTTTTTCTGCATTTCATAAATGTAATGATGCAGATGTGCTGCATCACGAAAACTTAAACGGTTTGAAAAAGTTCAGCCATGTTGGCCACATATTTAATAAAAGAGTTATGTCTTGAAATAAAAAGCAATTTTTTTTCTACCAAATGCAGTTTCAAAAATAAATCATTTTGTTACATGACAAGCAATGTGTGGTGTTATTTTCTTTCCGTACAGTACTTCTACTGAAGCACCTTGATAATAGCCTTGCAGGTTTCAGGTATGATGTGTCCCAAAGCCTGCGCAGAGATACGGGTCCCAAACTTCAGGTCCTCAAATGACTGTCCAGTAGCAAGTAACCGCAGGGTAGCCACGAGCCTCTCCTCAGCAGGGATTGGAACCTCCCATTTGGTATCCCATTTCTGTATGAGGGAATTCACCAGACATAGCAACTCCTGGAAGGTGTCATCATCCATGCACAGGAAGTTGCGGTAGTCATCCGGGTTGTTGTCCCTGATCTCATCCAGGAGGGGCATGTAGGAGCGAGTAGGCCGCTTGAGCAGCCACTCCTTCGTCCAGCAAGGACTCTCTCTTTGCCATTGCTGGGCCCTCTCCCTGTCTCCCCTCATCTTCAGCACAGAGTAGCACATGAGAGCCTGATAGCGAGCAGAATCCATCTCTACACACAGCAGTATAGAAACACTTTGTAATGCAAGCAGAACAAAGCAGTGCACGGTAGCTAGCAATGTGGAACGATCAGCAGGTATAAACCAAACTTCTCTAGTCACAAAGCAAATGTAAGTGCACAGAGTAAAATGGTTGCTTGTTTATATATTCCACAGATAGCCCAGCCCTCTATTTAAATTTTTAAACATCTTGCAGATAAATCTGGTGTGCTTTTGTCAGCATGCGATGCGCTTGCATGTGATCATACGATGTCACACGATTTCTGGTCGTAAGGGACATGCGATAAATCGCAAGATTGTATGCGCATCGAATGCACACAAAAAAGCACTTTCGATGCGATTTATCTCAAGGTGAGCTTCAAAGGAAATCAGACCCGATATAGCATTGAATGCAATCGCACAACTGTTAAATACACTTAAGTAACAGTGACATCTACAGGAGGAAATCATTAATTACAGCAAGCCTCAGGATTATTCTGCAGTAGCAAAGGATACATAAAAGAAAAGTGGACACAAAAAACTAACTTTGTATATAATAGAGTTATTAAGGAGTAGCATGTAACAATTTAGCAGTATTTAGAGTTATTAAGGAGTAGCATGTAACAATATAGTAGTATTTAGAGTTATTACGGAGTAGCATGTAACAATATAGTAGTAGCTTTAATGCCCTGAAAAGGTCTTGTTATATATTACCAACGTGGATACCAGAAAAGCAAACTAAAAAGATCTTCACATTTAGAGGCAGAATTTCATCTGACATGCTACATTTTACACATATATATATATATATATATATATATAAAGAGAGAGAGAGAGAGAGAGTAAGATAGGCGGCACTCACGGACTCTTCCTGAAACAAAACTCAAGCTCACTCAAGAATTGATGCTTAACGTTTCGGTTTATTAAACCATCTTCAGAAGTAAAAAGTACATCTTTACAAACTCTTACCTTTATACACACTACAAACACCGCCAGTGTCACGTCCTCGGCGCACCCGCCGGGACCACCTTCCGGTTGCGTCATCATACTTGGACACTATTGCCCTGAAGACGGCGCATTGCTGGCTAACGTGCACACCCCATCACCACGACAACTTAAAAACAAATACAACAAGAGGAGCTCCGAGACCGGAATATCGATACAGCTGTGTAAAAAACACAAACATCGTATATTAAAATAACAGAATATTCAATAAGATCCACTTCATGGTTACATAACTAGGATAAACTCTAAATAGAATAATGCTAAAAAAGATATCATTCTGACCGACACCCTTTATAGGAAACATGTTAGCGATAAGGTCTCATTCTGGCCGTTGGGTGACACCGTGTTCAACCGGTGAATCCACCGAGCCTCTTTTTGTAATAATGCCCTATGTCTGTCACCACCCCATTTTGAGAATGGTACTTGCTCTAACATTTTGTATCTCAAGGTCGCTAGCCCATGCTGATGTAATTTAAAATGTTTTGCCACAGGCTGGTCAACGCTCTTTCCTTCCAGAATTTGTTTAATAGCACTTCTGTGCTGTGACATTGTTCTTTAAATTGACAACTAGTCTTTCCTATATAAAATAGGCCGCATGGACACCTAATGCAATATACAACAAACTTGCTAGTGCAAGTCAAAATTTGTTTGATCTTCATTCTTTTACCCATGTGGGGATGTACCACATAATCCCCGGTCTCAAGATATAGGCAAGTGGTGCAACCAGTGCACTTATAATTGCCAGGTCTCCTGGATATAAAAGTACCAGTTTCAGCTGCTGATAATAGAGAGAGATCATTATGTACTACCATATCCCTAATATTACTCCCTCTCCTATACCATGGCATAAATCTACTAGATTTCAAACTGGTTAAATCAGAATCTGACTGGATAACCGGCCATATTCTCTTAGCTGTTCTGGTTAAACTATGACTAACAGTGGTAAAATTGGTCACACAGGTTACAACATTAGAAGGACTATCCTTATCACTGCTCTTAGGTACTGGAATCATGGGCTGCAACAAGGCTTTAGCCCTGGCTGACTGAAGCAATTTGCTCTTGTAACCTCTTTCCAAGAACTTCTTGGTCATGAGGTTTATTTGTATCTTTTCATCTTACAAATCACTGCAAATGCGATGAATGCGCAGAAATTGGGAAAATGGCAAACCATTCCTCAACGCCTTGGGGTGATGGCTCGAGGACAACAAAAGACTATTGACATCTGTAGGTTTACTGTACACCAAGTTCTTGAACATACCATCGGCCAAAGTAATCCTAACGTCCAAAAAATTGATGCTAACAGGCTGAATATTAAAAGTGAACTTAATGGATTCGTCATTCTGATTATCTACTCGCATCATCTTGATGAAACCCTCATGGGGGCCGGTCCATAGCATGAAGACGTCATCTATGTACCGTGTGTACATAGCAATACAAGACTTAAAGTTTTCACTAGAAAAGTATAGGTTCTGCTCCACACCGAACATAAAATAAAATAATTCAGTTCTCCAAGTACCAGCTTGCGGGGGAGGCTTTCTGGGACTTGTAGTACTGCTACTAAAAACAATATTAAAATTTTGACAAAAAGCTATCAGCCCCCCATCCGCCGCCCTTGGATGGGGGGGCAGCCTCAGGCTTCACCCCTGGCCCTTGGGTGGCTGGAGGGGGGGGACCTCTCGATTGAAGGGGTCCCCACTCCTCCAGGGTACCCCGTCCAGGGGTGACTAGTTTGGTATGTAATGCCAGGGCCGCAGGGACCTAGATAAAAGTGTCCCCCGGCTGTGGCATTATGTACCGGGCTAGTGGAGCCCGGTGCTGGTTTCAAAAATACGGGGGACCCCTATGCTTTTTGTCCCCTGTATTTTCGGAACTAGGACCAGGCGCAGAGCCCGGTGCTGGATTATGAAATATGGGGGAACCCCTGTCATTTTTTACCCCATATTTTGTGAACCAGGACCGGCTCAAAGAGCCCGAGGCTGGTTTTGCTTAGGTGGGGGGACCCCACGCATTTTTTTTCTAAAAATGTAACACTTTCCCACCCCTTCCCAATGATAAACATGCACGGATCTCATGGATCCGTGCATGCCTATCAGAACACGGTAAAAAAAAGCAGGTCTGTTTTTTTTTAGCTTTTTTTTACACTTTGTATTTTTTCACGGCAGTGTTTGCCTATTGTCGGCAGTGTTTGTGAATTACACTTTTTAGTAAATTACCGAGTGATAAAGCTAAATATTTATCTTATATAACACCCTTTATGAGGTCTAAGAACACTGTACGCTATTCACGTATGGAGTACCGTAAGGGTACGCACGTTGCGTAACAATCGCTTAGCCGTGGTCGAGACGCTCAAGCGTCACGTTCGCTCACGGCCAAGAGATCACAGGCAGGCACGCTATTGGCTGCCGACTAACGTAATGATTCGCTATAGCGTAGCGGACGCTCGGGACCACGAGGAGATCACCAGCGGCGCTGACGCTCACAATGTTAAACCTTTATATCTAAACCATAAACAATGTATTATGCAGCAAAACCTTAGTGTAATGATAGAGTGTAGATGCAACCTTGTGTAGCCTGATTATCTTAAAAGCTGTTCGAGCGTCACCGACGCTCTGAAAATACTTAACACTATATGAAATACACCGATACCGTGCTTAGGGTCCAACGCCTTATATATATATTATGAATGTTATACTTGCAAAAGAATTAATACAATACAAGTCATACACTACAATATAACATAGACTAACTAACCAGATAACTACACAGGAAATACAATACAATACTATTACGTTTAAGAGAATACGAGAGAAAGAGGAGAGAGAGAGAGAGAGAGAGAGATATGGAGAGATATGGAGAGATATGGAGAGATATGGCTCAGAATAACAAGGAAGACAATATGATTGCGGAGAAAAACTTACGCACAAAGGGGAACGATCGCATGCGCCTCTGGACATCCAGCTCCCGATTATCAGCAATGAGAACCGTTGAAGAGTGAGAGCTGGATGTGATCGGCTTGTCTATTTATGCCCCACACACATTACAATTCAATGGTCCCTACAATCTCATTGTTCATTGGACACAGGAATTCCTCCTTGCATTATAACAAAAGGTCATAGGTTGATTCATACAGGTGGGCTGTGACAATTTCCAACTGCTCAGGTGGGTGGGAAACTAGGTTTCCCGCCGCATGGATAAGTAAGTGCAAATAATAGTAAATGGACATAAACTTCTTATGTCCATAACTATTCGCACGAGCGATTTATACGCTTCAAACCAACACCGGAATATTGCTAATTAAATACTCTTCCGATGGATACTAAACACCACTGTATTACTCCTGTCTGACCCTTCGTATCAAACAAAGAGGGATTTCTCCGTCCATGAACATTCTACATTAACCAAACTTTCAGATTCTATCAAAGGGACCATAATCCACAAAATACATTATATGGTGAAAATATGTAACGAAAGAGTCGCCCGCTAGACGCATACAATCTCTACCGTAAATGCGCATACCGTGCGCCTGCGGGTGCCCGCAACAGCGAGTATGCGCACGCACGGGAGAGAGCACGCATGCGCAGCAGGGACACATATGAGGTGCAAATATGGTAGTGTGCATAGTGATATTTTTCTGACTTTGACAGTCCACCCTTTGGCAGTCAACAATAACTGCCACTTCCTAAAACATTTCAAAACGAGAAAAATATATGTCAGGGGTTAATACATTTCCATGGTTGGGTAAGGGAGGAGAGAGGAGAAGGTGTGAAGAGAGTATGACCTAGTGAGATAGCAGAAGCATGTGTGTATGAATCCGTGTTTGGGGGTCATGTATCATCGTGCCGTACGTGTTTTAAATCAAGCTTCGAGGTATTGCGAAGTATACATTTGAATTCCTTCTTATCCCGTGGTACGGGTCTGTGGATGGGCTGTCAAACTTTACCGAGCTCTTTTCGGATTTTGGTTGCAACAAAATGGGGAGCACATTTTAGTTGATGATACATGAATGGGGGAATATGTGATTGCTGATATCTGTGCCTGTATTCCCTATCGACTATGTGTGTAATTACCTGAGGGTTGTAGAGATGAAGAAAAGACATAATTACGGTAAATGCAGTGGTATTCTATGTCAGGTTAATGAACATTTGTCGGTTGAAGTCTTGTTCGGTGTCTGTTGAATGCAGTCTTCTTTGTGCTTTTGCCAAAAGGCGTGTGGGCAAAAAGCTTGGTCAATGTCCATAGGCTTACAAAAGTGTTGGGCTAGCGTAATTTTAAAATTTCTAGGGAAACTGGGGGTCTATGGCATTGTTCATCAAAATCTGTGTATAAGGTTGTCAAAACTTCTTCTTTAATCCATCAGTTGTCTGTATACCGGATCATCAAATTCCTCGTCAAAAGTGGGTCTTTTTACCTTGGAAAAAACAGAAAAACAGGTGAAAGAAACGGACCGTAGAAATCGCATTTTCATCACATCATTGTTTCTACATTTGGGTCATAAATCAAATCCATTGGAATTACAATTTCCTCACTCCTTAAACTCATCACCCTGGTACTTCGTTTGCACTTCATTAAAGCCTGACCGCATCTAAATATCAAGCCAATCGATATGACAACACCTAAGTTACATAGAAGAAACTTCCCAACATCCATTATGACTCCTTGAGCCCATTCTCCTAAACCAGAGAACCAATTTCGCGGGTTCAACCATGACACCCAACTAGTCAGCTCATTACTTACAGCAGCAAGTGTGAGATTGTGTCTCCTGCGAAATTCCCACTTCAATTGGAGAATATCGTCCATCTTTTGGTCTATGACCTCGACCGGGTCCTCGGTACTATTCGTTATATATGTGCAGCATTTCACGCCGTACTGCGTTGCCAGTGTGACACAATATCCGCCTGTCACTGCTGTGAGATAATTAAGAACCATTCTATGCTGGACCAGTTCTGTTTTATAAGCTTGAAGTTCTCTTCCAGTATACCTAAACGTGTCATCATACATTTCTGTGATATTGTCTAACAAATTTGCAAGCGCAGATATGTATTTATAATTCAACACTCCTCTGGCGGTGCGAGTGATGTCTAACGCGATTAGAAACTGAATCCCGGTGGATTCATGGATCATGTCAGAGGCCGGATGCTCTGTTCTTTCTATCAGGTGCCGTTTAACTACGTGCTCGTAGTGGGTGTGAGTATAAGGAGCTTGGACAACACGGTGTATATCTTTCATTTTGGCATGTGATACAGTCATTACTTCAGGCAGTACTTTTCCAATATAACACAATCCTTCAGAGATTGGGGCAAGCCACTTATACGCCTTCCTCCCGCATATGAAATATGCATCATCGGGGAGAACATATGGGACGGAGTAGGACATAACCATATTACACATCTTCCATGTGAAATCTCCTAACCCTAATGCTCCCATCTGTTTAGTACACGTATCAGTTTGTACGATATGTGCGCAGTATCCTGGTGATACCTCTCCAACTCTCGTAATCCGACTTCCTAGGGTATACCTATATCGGAAAGATTTTTCTCTACTGGCTATGTGGCGTATAAGCTCTGTATCTGTCGGCATTCTATCTGCTCTATATGAAAAGGTCATGGTTTGGTTACTCCATGATACTTCCCAATTTCCCGGCTTTCGGGGATTGGAGATGTTAAAACATATTAGGGATCTATCCACATGATATTGGTGGAGCTTCAAACTAGGAGGACTGGAGATATTAAACCTCCTGTCCACCGGCCTCCCACCCTTTAGCTCAAGTACCTCCCCTATCGTTAAAGGAAATGGTACTAGTCCTGATTTGCTATGACCTTGAGGTACTTGAGAGCATACCCAACAATCTGTCTGATTTAACACACTACCCACTAAGGAGTGATAGTCACTCAAGGGGTGCCGGTCCATGTGGATATTAAAACTGGATTGGCATTTCTTAATGCACCCATCCTCAACCACATTGTCACAGAGCCTACAGATACAGTTTTCTTCAGCTAACAATCCTTCACAATTCCTTCTATTGTCAATGTTATCGGATCGTTTTCTGATACTCGCCTTTGCCTGTTGATTATGTTGCTCTTGGAAAACTACGCCTTCATCTCTGTCATCAGAACCCATTCCAGAACCTTTCTCGACCTCCATGGTACTCTCGCCGGAACAGACTGCTCTGGTCAACATCATGGTCAACAGGAAAATCCGGATTACAGTCTCTTGAGGCAAGTCCATCTTATAGGAGGAAACGAAGAAGAATGAGAAGGGGAAAAAATAATTTGAGGGAGAGGGGATGGGAAGTGGAGAAAAACAATAAAAGGGAACAGGGAATCGACAACTGCTTTTGATCTTGTGATTTTTCAATGCTCAGGTGCCGCCTCAGTCCTCCTGGAACAGACACTCCAGTGATACAACTTCCTCTACCGTCTGTTCCTTATCACGGGACCTCTCTGGATCAGCAACCTTCTTACAATGGGACGAATGAACCCAAGTCTCTCTCTCGGCAACTTTCAATGCTGTAGTGCTAGTCAATAAGACTTGGTATGGTCCTTCCCATCTGTCAATAAGGCAACCTGAGCGTAGAAAATTCCGTATCATTACATAATCCCCAGGTTCAATGTCATGACAATTACTATCTGGTAAATCAGGAATCACCAACTTCAAATTATCATTTTGATTCCTTAGCTGTTTACTCATGTTAATCAAGTATTTTACAGTCACTTCATTGTTACACTTCAAATCATCCTGAGGGTTAATCATAACATGCGGTTGTCGACCAAACAAGATTTCAAAGGGAGACAGATTAAGAGGGGACCTGGGAGTGGTTCTGATGCTGTACAGTACAATGGGTAAAGCTTCTGGCCATGTCAATCCTGTTTCTGCCATAACTTTGCTCAGTTTATTTTTAATAGTGCTGTTCACTCTTTCCACCTTCGCACTCGCCTGTGGACGGTATGGAGTGTGCAGCTTGCTATCAATTCCCATCAACTTACACATTCCTTGAAAGACATCACCTGTAAAATGGGTACCCCTATCACTTTCGATAATTCTAGGGATACCATATCTACATACAAATTCCTGCACAATTTTCTTAGCAGTAAACATAGCGGTATTTGTGGCCGCAGGAAATGCTTCGACCCAATTTGAGAACACATCTATACAAACAAGTACATATTTTAAATTTCGACAAGGGGGTAATTGAATGAAGTCAATCTGTATTACCTGGAAAGGGCCGCCTGCAGGTGGGATATGAGATGGTTCTGTTGGTATTGCCTTTCCGATATTCTTTCTCAAGCATGTAAGGCATGACATTGCTCTTTTACTTGCATGAGATGAAAATGGGGCGCACCAATATGCTCTTACCAACTTGCACATTCCTTCCTCGTCCAGAGTCCTGAGGACTCCTGGCCATATCCCTTTGCCTTCCAGACCGCCTTTTCCTGTGTGGAACACAAATTTTGCATTTCACACAACTTCTGTGTGTTGATGGTATTAAATACCATCAGTTGTGTGGTGTCTGTCTGTCTGGGGGTACCGGCTGCTAACTTAGCAGCTTCGTCTGCTCGGCTGTTACCAAGTGATCCTGGGTCCTGGATATATGTGTGTGCTTTACACTTGATAACAGCCACTCTGTCGGGTTCCTGTATCGCTGTTAGAAGCCTTTTGATGTGAGCTGCATGCGCTATCGGTGTACCAGCTGCCGTCATGAAATTTCTGAGGCGCCATAGGGCTCCGAAATCATGGACTACCCCGAATGCGTATCTAGAGTCGGTGTAGATATTGGCTGATTTGCCCTTAGCCAATTCACATGCTCTGGTTAGGGCGACCAGTTCAGCAACCTGGGCTGAGTGAGGTGGGCCTAGCGGTTCTGCTTCTATGGTGCCTTGGTCATCTACGACTGCGTATCCAGTACACAAGTCTCCCGAGTCTGACTGTCTGTGACAACTACCGTCCGTGTAGAAAGTTAGATCTACATCTTCCAGTGGGTTGTCACTGATGTCAGGCCTTGCGGTAAAATTTTGGGTCAAATATTCCATACAATCATGTGTGTCCTCCTTTGTATTAAATCCTCCTTCCCCACCACTCTCATCCTCCACCCTTTGTGCCTGTCCAGGCACACCTGGGAGATATGTTGCAGGATTTAATGCACTGCATCTCCTTATGGTGATGTTTACGGGGGCCATTAGTGCCAATTCCCATCTTGTAAACCGCGCTGATGAGACGTGCCTGGTTTGGGCAGAATTTAGCAAGGCTGACACTGCATGTGGTGTATGAATTGTGAGGTTGTGACCTAGCACTACATCTTCGCTTTTCGTTACTAGCAATGCTATCGCAGCAACGCTTCGCAAGCATGTGGGGAGGGATCGCGCTACCGTATCTAGCTGAGCGCTATAGTATGCTACTGGCCTGCTGGCATCACCGTGCTTTTGGGTTAAGACGCCTGCCGCGCAACCAGCACTTTCTGTTCCGTACAGCTCAAAGGGTTTCCCATAGTCTGGCATACCTAATGCTGGTGCCTGCGTTAGGCACTGTTTAAGTCTCTCAAATGCCATCTCGGACTCGTCTGTATGCGAAATCCGATCAGGTTTGTTTGAGGAGACCATCTCCTGCAAAGGTAACGCTAGAATGGAAAACCCTGGGATCCAGTTACGGCAATACCCACACATTCCTAAAAATGTTCTGATCTGTTGCTGGGTTTGTGGCAGAGTCATGTCTCTAATTGCTTGAATTCTATCAGCGGTCAGGTGTCTCAGTCCTTGTGTTAGACAGTGTCCCAAATATTTTACCTTAGTTTGGCATAATTGTAACTTGTCTTTGGAAACCTTGTGTCCTGTGTCTGAAAGATGAAACAGGAGCTGTTTCGTATCTTTCAGGGATGCTTCCACTGAATCAGAACACAGTAGTAGATCATCCACGTACTGTATTAATACTGATCCACTCTCTGGTTGGAAAGACTGTAAACAATCATGCAAAGCCTGGGAAAATATACTTGGACTGTCTATGAAACCTTGTGGTAATCGAGTCCATGTGTATTGGACTCCTCTGTATGTGAATGCAAACAAGTATTGGCTGTCAGGGTGCAGAGGTACCGAAAAGAAAGCGGAGCAGAGGTCAATAACAGTGAAAAATTTCGCAGTGGGAGGGATTTGCATAAGGATGACAGCTGGATTTGGCACTACGGGGAACTGACTCTCAACTATTTTGTTAATCCCCCTTAGATCCTGCACTAGCCTGTAACCCCTCCCCCCACTCTTTTTAACAGGGAAGATGGGACTATTGGCAGTGCTGGACGTTCTTACCAGAATGCCCTGTTGTAGCAAGCGCTCTATTACGGGATACACTCCTAACTCCACCTCTGGCTTCAGAGGGTATTGTGGGATTTTTGGAGCTATCCTACCATCTTTTACTTGTACAACTACCGGAGCTACGTTTGCCATTAATCCAGTGTCCTGTCCATCTTTAGTCCAAAGTGACTCTGGTATCTGGGATGTCATTTCTTCTACTTGGGATGGAGTCCTACTTGTCATAATGGTATGTGACATTAATTTTGATGGGGAGTCTAACATGTCTCGCACTTCCTGAGCGTGATTCTCAGGTATGTCCAAGAATACACCTTCAGGAGTACAATAAATGACGCACCCCATTTTACACAATAAGTCTCTTCCCAGGAGATTAGTCGGTGCCGATGCAGCCAGCAAAAAGGAATGCTTGGAATGTAAAGGCCCTATTGTAATCTCGGCTGGTTTGCTAACAGGGTAGTGCTGGACTACTCCCGTTACTCCTATGGCTGGAATTGTCTTACCAGTGGTTCTCATGCCCACTGTCGAATTTATCACTGATTTGGCCGCCCCCGTATCTACAAGAAAGTTTAATGATTTACCAGCTACATTTATTGCAATCTCGGGTTCACTTCCAAGATTTGCAATCAATTTTACTGGCTGCAGATTACAGGTATGGCCACACCCCTATTGGGTATGGTGACCTCCCTGAATCCCGCTGGCAGCAACTACTTGTGAGGGAGTTAGCTGGGAACTACCAGAGGCGTGCCAGTCTCTGTTCGGAGGGTATCTTTTTGTTTCCCCTGTATGTGGCTCATAACTCCGTCTCTGCGGACCTTGTTCCCAATGTCGTGTGTCGTGTCGTTGTCTAGGGGGTTGGTATGATCTTTGCGAATTTTTCGCTCTACAATCTCGTGCTATGTGTCCCTGTTTATGACAAAAATAACATGTTACCACATTTGACTTACCCACAGGGTTTGGTGATATAAACACAGGCTGTTTTGTGGTCAGGGCCTGTATACTTACTGACATTAACTTATCACCTTGTGACTCCCTGTGTCTGGTGATATTCCGGTCGTGATCAATAGCAGCCTCTCTTAAAGTAGCCACCGACAGACCTCGCCAACATGGTTGTGTGGTCTGTACCCAGGTCTTTAATGCCTCTTTTAAACCATCCATTAGCACAGATACTGCTACTTCTTGATGGTTTGCATTGGTCCTAATGTCCTCTATGCCAGTGTACTTTGCCATTTCTAATAATGCCCGGTGAAAATAATCAGCAGCTGTTTCTGTCTCTTTTTGTTTAATGGAAAAAATTCTATTCCATTTGGCCACAGCTGGAAAATACTCCTTTAACTGTAAATTTATTCTTTTTACATTGTCTTTGTTGTACACATCTGTAAGAGGTACATCCTGATCCAGTCCACAGTCAGCTAAAAATTGAGCTGCGTCGACATTGGAGGGTAAACAAGCCCTCAGCAATATCTGCCAATCTTTGTTATTGGGCTCTAAAGTGTTTCCTAGGTCTCTGATGTATTTTTGGCTAGCAACTAAGTCTTTTCTGGGGTCAGGGAATTAAGACACTATGGTCCTTAATTCCATTCGGGAAAACGGGCTGTACATGGCAATGTTCCTAACAGGAGTGACTCCTGAAGTGTCCGTTTTCCCATTTGGCACTACTATTACTTTAACAGGATTAAGTCTAGCAACATCATTCTGTGTAGATTCTACAGCCTGTGGTGAAATGGTTTCAGCATAGTGTATGGTGCTGTACTTACCCGTTGATACGACCTCACCTGTCCCTCCGCTAGGGGGCTTTGTTACTAATCTTATGGGTTGGGCCGTGCCTACTGTCGTTTCTGATATAGTGGCTGCTAGAGAGAGCGCCGATATTGTTGCCGATTCGTCCTCTTGATCACACTCCTGGGGAAAGTTCAAAACAGGGTACAACTTGCACGGGTTAATACTTGCATGGGTTAACTTATTAACATTATCCTTAAGATTTATACAGTTGCTAAGTGCCTGTTTGTTTCCCCCTGATGCATCATTCTCCGCAACCAATTTCTCTCCTGATATGTATGGTGGCGGTGGGGCCGTGGCTATCAGTTTCCTGATAGGGCCAGATCCCGCCGCCTGAGCCAATCCTCTCTGTATTTCACCCTCCTGTTGCCATAGCTGCAAATAATCATAATGTTTGATTCGTCTCTTTGCTGATTTAATGAGACATATCCTTCTCCTTAAATTTTGCAACACTTCTGGGCTGAAGCTGCCTACTCTTGGGAATTTCTCCCCGTCATGTACAGTCATTTTCTCCCATTCATCACATAAAATTTCTGTGTGTCTTCCGTATTTTTCACACATTACGTACCTTGCCGACCCGACTGGTCGGTTTACAGAATCAACCCGAACCGAGGTTGATCGCCCCCTTCCTGAACAACTGGCCCCCATAATTTGCAGGTGTTGCTTGCTCTACCTCTGACCTTTATATCAGGGTCTTCAGCGAACCCTTACAAAAAACCAAAATATTCAAAGATAGGTTGACGGTGAAGTTTACCGAGCACCTCACTCACTCGCCCACGCCGACCAATATGCCCACACACTGATATAGTGCTGGCGTACTCGACCCAGGGCCCCTATTAACCTTAGTTTACTGGAACATGTAGGTATGATCCGAAGAGCATTAACCCTTTCCAGTAAAGGTGGGGTTGTCGGATAGTTCTAGAGTGACCAGCGAACTTCCCTTTTTGAAAAAATAAAAAATTACACAAATCACGTTAGAATGTACAAATAGCGTTTGTGACCGGGTTTGTACACAAATGGTACTGGTCAGGTTACTAACTAATGCACACAATTACGTGCGGTACAATCGTTCAGTACATAAGCAACTAATCTTATGTACGGAGCGACCAGTGGAATCGACATTCGGCAGCTGCGAATTCCTTCAGCCTGAGCTTTATTGGCCTATATGGGTGTTGCACCAACCCTTCTTGGTGTTGTGCCTTGTCTCTATAGCGGACTTCTTTGTACCTAGACCTCCTGGTCTGTTATCTATCCTGGTCCGCTACACTCTAATGCTCAAATTTTATGTTTAACCAGGGATGCCTCCCTAGCCACCGTGCATGTCACTTACACGTATGTACCTTCACGAGAACTCGATGATTTCTGTGGTTCAATCCCCAAAATTGTAAAAACAAACACTCACTCACCACATATACACTTTTGTTTCTATTTCTATTTCTGCGCAGAAATTTTCTTTAGACCAGATGTGTTGTAAATTTGGAGAAGGATCTGTTAATTTAAATTTCGAATACTAAAATAAACTTGCGCTATTTATCGCCTGTTGCGCTACTTATCGCCTGTTGCGCTATTTATCGCCTGTTGCGCTATTTATCGCCTTGCGCTATTTATCGCCTTGTTAAAAATCAACACTATCGTGTGACTTGAGTTACATGGGCGTACCCAGACGCTCCGTTGCGTAATTTACGCTGCGTGCGTCGGCCTTTGCATACGCAAGTCTCGGCCCTTTGTTAGAGACACGTGTACACAAAACCAATGTCCACCGTAACACAATGCACACGTTTATCAATGTAGATGATCCTCGATCCTCTACTGAACCCCACACCAATCTCTCCTTGTACCTTTAGGTGGAGCTGCGTGTGTGCTTTACACTTTATCCCTTAATATATTACTTTTACACTTTAACTATGAAATAGCGACAAATCTCTCTTAGCACGTTTTATCAATTTATAAAATGGCAAACAGGAGAGTGATATATGAAAATACACGAAAAAGAAATGCAGATATGCGTGTGTGCGTACGCAAGATAGAAAAAAAACAGTTTTAAAAGACACTAGCGTGTTGTTCTTACCTCCGGTTCCGGATTCCCTCAGCACCCTTTACTAAGCGAAGCAGACGCTTATCCCGTCAGCACTGCGAAGAATATGATCTCCCGCCCTTTGCTGATGGATAATGTCTGCTGAAATTACCTAGCAGAGATATGTGAAGGACAGGACGAGCCGCCAATTGATAAAGCTAAATATTTATCTTATATAACACCCTTTATGAGGTCTAAGAACACTGTACGCTATTCACGTATGGAGTACCGTAAGGGTACGCATGTTGCGTAACAATCGCTTAGCCGTGGTCGAGACGCTCAAGCGTCACGTTCGCTCACGGCCAAGAGATCACAGGCAGGCACGCTATTGGCTGCCGACTAACGTAATGATTCGCTATAGCGTAGCGGATGCTCGGGACCACGAGGAGATCACCAGCGGCGCTGACGCTCACAATGTTAAACCTTTATATCTAAACCATAAACAATGTATTATGCAGCAAAACCTTAGTGTAATGATAGAGTGTAGATGCAACCTTGTGTAGCCTGATTATCTTAAAAGCTGTTCGAGCGTCACCGACGCTCTGAAAATACTTAACACTATATGAAATACACCGATACCGTGCTTAGGGTCCAACGCCTTATATATATATTATGAATGTTATACTTGCAAAAGAATTAATACAATACAAGTCATACACTACAATATAACATAGACTAACTAACCAGATAACTACACAGGAAATACAATACAATACTATTACGTTTAAGAGAATACGAGAGAAAGAGGAGAGAGAGAGAGAGAGAGAGAGAGAGAGAGATATGGAGAGATATGGAGAGATATGGCTCAGAATAACAAGGAAGACAATATGATTGCGGAGAAAAACTTACGCACAAAGGGGAACGATCGCATGCGCCTCTGGACATCCAGCTCCCGATTATCAGCAATGAGAACCGTTGAAGAGTGAGAGCTGGATGTGATCGGCTTGTCTATTTATGCCCCACACACAATACAATTCAATGGTCCCTACAATCTCATTGTTCATTGGACACAGAAATTCCTCCTCGCATTATAACAAAAGGTCATAGGTTGATTCATACAGGTGGGCTGTGACAATTTCCAACTGCTCAGGTGGGTGGGAAACTAGGTTTCCCGCCGCATGGATAAGTAAGTGCAAATAATAGTAAATGGACATAAACTTCTTATGTCCATAACTATTCGCACGAGCGATTTATACGCGTCAAACCAACACCGGAATATTGCTAATTAAATACTCTTCCGATGGATACTAAACACCACTGTATTACTCCTGTCTGACCCTTCGTATCAAACAAAGAGGGATTTCTCCGTCCATGAACATTCTACATTAACCAAACTTTCAGATTCTATCAAAGGGACCATAATCTACAAAATACATTATATGGTGAAAATATGTAACGAAAGAGTCGCCCGCTAGACGCATACAATCTCTACCGTAAATGCGCATACCGTGCGCCTGCGGGTGCCCGCAACAGCGAGTATGCGCACGCACGGGAGAGCGCACGCATGCGCAGCAGGGACACATATGAGGTGCAAATATGGTAGTGTGCATAGTGATATTTTTCTGACTTTGACACGAGTTCTACCAAATAACAGGCGTATTTGACCGATGGTGTATTCATTCGTAATTTTTTTCTTGGACTTCCAAAAAAATCCGAATGCCCTCATCACTGCTGTGATTTGAGTTTAGTAAATTCCCGAGATGACACTTTGAAGAAAAAACACCATCTCGGTCAAAATCGGGACCTTGGTAAATATACCCCTATGTCTGAACTAAATATTCCCTCAACTGTCATTGGCAATGCTGTAAATAGAATGTACCTAGATCGCTTAAAAGCCGAGAAGCAGGACGACTCTGATAGCTCTGTAACATCGCCCATGTCGCTTCATACCCTTAACAAAAGTCGAATAAACGTTTTAAGCTCCCCGGGATTAACAACGCCGCATGGCTACTTACAACCTAGGAAAAGAGACGGAAATCTATTTCAGGAAACACAGTGGCTGAAACTATAACAAATAATTAATTTATACTATTTTTATACACTGTATTTTGTGTGGGTATTTTGCACCACAATGTTTAACTTGTATTGCGTCAATAATATTTTATGTAATGTTTTAAATGTGACGTTTTACCGTGTTATTCAACGCCTATATTTCTGTAACTATGATTTCTATATACCAATAAAATATACTAATGATTTATAAAACAGCGTTTTGTTCATTGTTTCTAATTGATGTACACGGAAGACATCTCAATCAAGCAATATAAAGTTTAATAAACAACGTTGTTTAATAGAAAAGCAGCGTAGATATGACACGTTGTACATAAAACGCTTCAAACACAACGTTGATTACAAGTTACACAAACAATACAGCTTTGTACATAAAATGCTTCACACACAATGTTGGTTACAAATGACACAAGACTGTATATATCTAACCGCATAATGACTCAGACAATGACTTCTTGGGAGCTGTCTTACAACATTTGAAACAAAACGATCATTACGTTTTGTGTCAACACCAAAACGTGCCAGTACATCCGCATATTTGTAATTTTTACACATGAAAAATATAAAGTATACGCAATATTGCACGCAAACGGTGCTGTTAAAATTTTGCAACTGTTTATTTTGGTGATAAATACTTTTTGAATTCAAGTTTAAAAATTGTATTATAGCCTTTGGGAATAGTGCGCTGTCGCGAGCTAGACCGTAAGAATAAAAAAAGTAACATTCACGCTGTTCATTAAAATAAACGGCCAACTAGTGTTCACCCGGCTGCCCGCTGCTATGCGTATTCATTAAAAATTCACCGGGGTATTGCGACAGTTTACCGGTCGGTAACATATCGCACAGAAAGGTACCTTTAAAAATTAGTCATGTCATTGGGTTTGCGTACAGTATGCAGTTTATCTGTAATGTGTTCATCTTGTGGTTGCATTATGCTGTTTGTTAAAACATGCAATAAATATGTTAAAATATGCGATAAATATTAAAATTATTTATTTCATTTATAGATAATCATACAGCACATCGCGCCTTTGATTAATTTCGATAACATTATCAAATATTGCGTATATTATCACATTGACTGTCCGGTCTAAAGCTTCAGCAAAACGGAATTTGATGAGAAGATTCCCTGTTCTGATTAGCGAGAGGTGCTCAGCGCATTCCTGTTCAGGTGAAAGATCAAAAGCGAATAGCGTGTAACCGTTGAGGTACTCTTCACGGTCAATTAGTATACCTGAATCTGATTTCTGCTTATTTGTGATCTGTATGAGTGACATGTACTCGCAAATAGCATTACTGTGTTCAAAGTCAGGTTGAAATGGTTTGGCGGGAAGCGGGGTGCCATCCAGGTGAAGGGATGCAAAGTTTACGTTTTTATGTTCAAAACGTAGATGGTCCCTGTCATAGGCTCCTGAAAACGCTTTGTTGTCTACAAATGCGGCTATAACTGTTTTTGGTACTTGGCCTAAAACCAGATTTTCTAAATTAAATACTCTACTACCCGTTGGTACGCTGTATATTTTCATACCAACACGATCAATCGCGTATTTTGCGTTGCCATTTAACAAGGCCTGAGCGTGTCCGATCTGGACGGCTGGTGAAACCTGAACTCTTTTCACAAACAGGGACGCAGCGACGATCTGAATTTTAAAAGCGTCCGCCTCCGCCGACATTAAGCAGAGTGGGGTATATTTACTAAGATTCGTAATTTCCGAAAATAGGTCAAAGTTCAATCACGAATGACATCGGCAGTGTAAAACTGCAACTTTTTGAATTGATTACGACTAATTTACTAAGCTGTCGTATTCGTGTTTTTCTTTTCTTCCGATGTCGATGTCATTCGTGTTTTTTTACCTAATTTAACGGCAGTGATTAGCAAAACACTGCCGTTTTTTTTTACAATCAATCTCGGCCAGATTTGTGTGATCCGTGCTGGGGTTTTTTTTTTTTTTTTTTTTAAAGTAAACAATGTAATTTTTTTAAAAAAAATGCGTGGGTCCCCCCTCCTAAGCATAACCAGCCTCGGGCTCTTTGAGCCGATCCTGGTTGCAGAAATATGTGGAAAAAAATGACAGGGGTTCCCCCATATTTAAGCAACCAGCATCGGGCTCTGCGCCTGGTCCTGGTCCCAAAAATACGGGGGACAAAAAGAGTAGGGGTCCCCCGTATTTTTAAAACCAGCACCGGGCTCCACCAGCTGGACAGATAATGCCACAGCCGGGGGTCACTTTTATACAGCGCCCTGCGGCCGTGGCATCAAAAATCCAACTAGTCACCCCTGGCCGGGGTACCCTGGGGGAGTGGGAACCCCTTCAATCAAGGGGTCCCCCCCCCCAGCCACCCAAGGGCCAGGGGTGAAGCCCGAGGCTGTCCCCCCCCATCCAATGGGCTGCGGATGGGAGGGCTGATAGCCTTTGTTGTAAAATAAAAGATATTGTTTTTAGTAGCAGTACTACAAGTCCCAGCAAGCCTCCCCCGCATGCTGGTACTTGGAGAACCACAAGTACCAGCATGCGGCGGAAAAACGGGCCCGCTGGTACCTGTAGTACTACCACTAAAAAAATACCCAAAAAAACACAAGACACACACACCGTGAAAGTATAATTTTATTACATACATACACACATACATACATACATACTTACCTTATGTTCCCACGCAGGTCGGTCCTCTTCTCCAGTAGAATCCAAGGGGTACCTGTTGAATAAATTATACTCACGAGATCCAGGGGTCCAGGCTCCTCGGCAAATCCAGGGATAATCCACGTACTTGAATAAAACAAAAAAACGGTTGCCCGACCACGAACTGAAAGGTGACCCATGTTTGCACATGGGTCACCTTCCCACGAATGCCAGAAACCCACTTTGCCTTCTGGCTAAGTGGGTTTCTTCAGCCAATCAGGGAGTGCGACGTTGTAGCACTCTCCTGATCAGCTGTGTGCTCCTGTCTTCACTGACAGGCGGCACACGGCAGTGTTACAATGTAGCGCCTATGCGCTACATTGTAACCAATGATGGGAACTTTCTGCCCTGCGGTTGACCTAAAGTGACGTCACCGCTGAGCAGAAAGTTCCCATCATTGGTTACAATGTAGCGCATAGGCGCTACATTGTAACACTGCCGCGTGCTGCCTGTCAGTGAGGACAGCAGCACACAGCTGATCAGGAGAGTGCTACAACGTCGCACTCCCTGATTGGCTGAAGAAACCCACTTAGCCAGAAGGCAAAGTGGGTTTCTGGCATTCGTGGGAAGGTGACCCATGTGCAAACATGGGTCACCTTTCAGTTCGTGGTCGGGCAACCGTTTTTTTGTTTTATTCAAGTACGTGGATTATCCCTGGATTTCCCGAGGAGCCTGGACCACTGGATCTGGTGAGTAGAATTTCTTCAACAGGTACCCCTTGGATTCTACTGGAGAAGAGGACCGACCTGCGTGGGAACATAAGGTAAGTATGTATGTATGTGTGTATGTATGTAATAAAATTATACTTTCACGGTGTGTGTGTCTTGTGTTTTTTTGGGTATTTTTTTAGTGGTAGTACTACAGGTACCAGCGGGCCCGTTTTTCCGCCGCATGCTGGTACTTGTGGTTCTCCAAGTACAAGCATGCGGGGGAGGCTTGCTGGGACTTGTAGTACTGCTACTAAAAACAATATCTTTTATTTTACAACAAAGGCTATCAGCCCTCCCATCCGCAGCCCATTGGATGGGGGGGGACAGCCTCGGGCTTCACCCCTGGCCCTTGGGTGGCTGGGGGGGGGGGGGACCCCTTGATTGAAGGGGTCCCCACTCCCCCAGGGTACCCCGGCCAGGGGTGACTAGTTGGATTTTTGATGCCACGGCCGCAGGGCGCTGTATAAAAGTGACCCCCGGCTGTGGCATTATCTGTCCAGCTAGTGGAGCCCGGTGCTGGTTTTAAAAATACGGGGGACCCCTACTCTTTTTGTCCCCCGTATTTTTGGGACCAGGACCAGGCGCAGAGCCCGATGCTGGTTGCTTAAATATGGGGGAACCCCTGTCATTTTTTCCCCCATATTTCTGCAACCAGGATCGGCTCAAAGAGCCCGAGGCTGGTTATGCTTAGGAGGGGGGACCCCACGCAATTTTTTTTAACAACAAAAAACACTTTCCCACCCCTTCCCATTGATATACATGCACGGATCTCATGGATCCCTGCATGCATCTCAAATCACGAATAAAAAAAGCAGGTCTGTTTTTTTTTAGGACTTTTTTGCGAATTGTAATTTTTCACGGCAGTGTTTTGTGTTTTTTTGCTTAGTAAATGACCGAGATTCGTATCTAAACAGGCGTAATTTGACCGATGGTGTATTCATTCGTAATTTTTTACCTGAACTAGCAAAAAATTACGAATGCCCTCATCACTGCCGTGATTAGTGTTTAGTAAATGACCGAGATTGACCGAGATGACACTTTGATGAAAAAACGGCATCTCGGTCAAAATCGGGAGCTTAGTAAATATACCCCAATGAGTCTTTGTTTCTGGTGAGTTTTATTGTCAAATCAACAGCGTTTAAGATTAGTTTATGTTGATGGAAAAGGTCGCAGTGTAGTGGCCCTGAAAATTCCACCGTTCAATTTTGCGCAGTTGTGTTTGCTCTTTTTATAAATCCGGTGTTTAGCTCATCCAGCGCCCTGGTATTGTGTTCTCCAGCACCATCTTTTTTAAATAATCCTGTTGTGTGTTTTGTGGATAATGCATCTGAGCTATAATTCAGTATGGTCTCTATGTAGGCCCTATAAGCGTAAAGATTATTGGATTGTGATATGAGTCTATCGCCCAAAGAAACATCCACTGGTTGAATAAAGTTGCTATGGGTTAGTAAGCGCTGCCCGAGCCCCTTGCGGTATCGGATTATTTTCAGACTGTACAATCTTACATGTTACATACAGCAGTGTGTTGTTCAGATCGTAGTAGTGCTCACTGCTGGGCGCTATATAGAATTCAAGCGGAGCTGTCTCGGATAACGGCGCTAAAGGTTGAACTTCGATGTATAGTCTTTTCTCTGCGCTTGTTTTTGTCGGGGGCACGTCAAAAAGATCAAGCTCAGATTTTGTGCATTCCATGGATTCGTTGTGTATGAAAGACATGCTTAAAAAATATCACCAACTCTCCGCTTCGGATTACTTTTTTTATTTAAGTTGCGCCTGCCTCGGTTTTTTGTTTAAAAGGAGCATGCACCAAGGCGGAAATTGCGTTGAACGCTTCCGTTTTCGTTTAACTGCCCCTTTCCATGTATAAATGAATCCGGAACCATCTTGCTTTGCTTGGTTTGCCTCGTGCAGTTTATTCACAATGGCCTTTGTAGCCTGGCCGATGACGTCTTTTACATTATTGCGTGCTGCGTTCTTCACGTGGGGTTTTGCTAACTCCAGGCCTCTTCGGAAAAGCAGCACAGCCTTTCTGAACAGACTTCGAAATATACAGCCTAATCCGCAACCGTACATGTATGCGCTGCCGTGAAAACCGGTTAATCCATTACTGGCTTGAGAATTACAATATTGCGCATAGAGAGCTGGATCTCCATAATTTTTAACAGCGACCATTCTGTTTAGTTAATAAAATTCAGTTTTGCGGCTTCTGAAGTGTAGTTTCACAATCGCTTTCCCAAACTTAAATGCCATGTTCTCATTCTGGTCGTTCTTTATCTCTATGGCTATCGTGTCAAAATGCACTTTGCACAATGGTATGTAATCGGGCTTCTCGTATCGTATTGTGATCATCTCATTGTTATAACCCTTAATTTCAACAGTGCGAAGTAGCAGTACATAACTATCCCCGACCCTCTGGTGTTCGATAAAGTCTGTGTACAAGTACAGCGTATTTTGACCGCCTTTGATGTCGGCGCATGATTTAGAGATCTTAGTTTTAGGTTGTAAACCAAGGATCCTTGTCAGTTTATCACCGGCTGTGAGTTGATACTGCTACCATCACCAGTGTCCTGCCTTAAAAACGGATCCAGAAATGGACTTTTAAAAAGCTACCTTGGAATTTTCTCTGTGGGACTTCACCTGTACAGCACGAATTGAAGAGACCCAGTCTTCACACAAATAGCACAGCCTGCTTGCTGGCAATTTCAAACCTCTGGAAGTCTCCATCGTCACGGGTAACACCAGCTGTCTGTATTCCTTCTCCCCAGGGAACTTTTGCTTACATTCTCAGTCCGGGATCCTTTGTGGACACTCATTAGCAGCCATTATTAATTCTTCATAAGCTCCATCAATGCCCTAAACTATATGTTTACATTGGAATTTATTCCTGTTTTTAATATGTGATGTTTAGTTAATTAATAAATTCGATGTCATTTTACTGAAAGTTATCCACAGTTTTTATTATTGGAGAAACACGTAGCGCCAGTTTATATGTTCTCTTCACAATTTTCCATTGGGACTGACAATCCCTACTGGCAGCTGTGACAGCGCGTCTGAGCCTGCTTCCTTGAGTTGATACAGCTGCTTACTGTCGCATTTTTCAATGCGCTCAAGCGGATCGTACATTAGTCTTAATCCACCCTCCAGTTTATGCTGCCCAATTTCCGCATTGATTACATCCAGTAGCACGTCGATTGTTTTATAAAAAACGGGTTTAACGCACACGGTTGTGAAATCCACAACCGACTTGGAAAGTGTGCCGTCCTGTGTTATTTTTAGCCTACAATCTTGTATATCCAAAGTATTCCACGTGTGCGGGCATCGTATCTCTGTAAGAGCCACTTCCCATTCGCCATTTAAGTCTATCGGTTTAGCCAACTTTGTCGTATAGTTAGAAATCTTATTTTGTGGGAATGTGGCTGCTGAGGCGACACTCGGCAGTGTTATGTAGAACGATTTATCATCCATCGTTCTCTTTGTTTATATATATTTTATCTCCGATGCCACGACCCAACTGTTAAATTTTGCGGGGTATACCCGCCACTTGACTAAAGTGTATTTCTGACCTCTGACCTTTTATTTTTTTAAATCTTTTTCTACTTTGTAAACCCTGTTATCGTTTTTTGGTATGCTTTGAAGCTCTTCTGGGTAAAAACTACCTGTAATAGTCTCACCGTAGAGATCCTCCAACGTGTAAAGCGGCTTAAGACCTTTCGTGTTCACGCCTCGTATTACAAATATCTCCTCAGAAAAACTCTGTTCGTAGCCTTTCTGAAATATGTCCTTATATTTAGAAATACGGACATGGTCACCAACACCTAAACAAGCGGGCATTATCTTACTTCTAAAATAATCACCGTATGTCGCTTTGAAGACACTCAAAGCGTTAGAGTCATTCACATTGTTTGGAACACGCTTAATCGTTCTATGGTAGGTGTAATTATAACTGTGTATGAAGGCTTGTAAAATGTATATATCTGTAGGTATTCTTTGCCATGAAATAGCGACATATACGTTTTTTTAAAGTCCTATTGAAGTGCTCTATAACCACCACTTTCACATCGTTATTGGTTGTGAAATTATTTATACTGTATTTTTCTAATACCCTTTTAGGATTCTATTTAGAAACTCTTTAAAATTATTGGTTTGTAGCCTCTTCGGCACTTCCCCCTGCTGGAATATTTTTTCAAAAGCATTAGCGACTGTCGCAGCGTTCTTAGCGGTCAGACTTTCAGCCCAGGCCCTCTTACTTAATATATCGATGATGGTTAATATGTATTTAACACCATTGTTGTATTTTGACAGATCTATGAGCGAAACCAAATCGCATTGCCACTGCTGAATTATACCCGATACACATATCATGTTCCTTTTATAGTTTTTTCTTGCCGGTTTGTGCAGCGTGTAGGCGTCTTGTTCTTGTAACCACTTTCTTACGCTGGATCTTTTAAATGTATTTTTAACCGCACCATAATATTTATCAATACCGCTAAAACTACCCAGTTTTAATACTGTGTAATATGCTTCTTTCATCCACTTGATTTGACGCACGGCATTGCGTGACATTCTGCGACTTGTGTTGCGTGACATTCTTTTCAAAGCAATTATCTTTTAATACAGTTTGATATCGAGCTCTATAAATTTTATATAAAATCAATATCAAGCACTATAATTTGATATCGAAGGGGGTGTGGCTGTGGGCGGGGATGGGGTGTTAACCTGTCAAAATCAATTAAGTTTGATAGAGAGGCGCTCTATCCCTACTTAAATACATTGGAACTAATATTGAAGTTTACATATGAAGTAAAACAAATTGCACATACTGTAATTAAACAATATTGTGCATATGTCAGCGGCAGCAACACACAGTAGAACATAATTATCTCTGATACTCTGAGAAAAGTAATCAGTGCAAAAATATTTTATTAAACAAAATACTTTTGTTGTTTATTTTGCAAGTTTGCACAATTCATAGTCACCTGGTGTGATGGCAGCTAACACCAACTAGTCTTGTAACTTGCTTTGTTTTACATTGACACTCCAGTACATGTCTTCAATGTTGTCATGGACGGGACTATTGGAAAGGGCAATCTCATTACTAGGGGGTAAATTTACTAAGCTCCCTATTCCATTCGTACATGGATTCATGGCCGTAAACTGCATATCGGTAATTTACTAAACACGGCAGAGTTTCACTAATTCATATTGAGGATCGCGGCCCACCTGACCTGACATTTTTGTACAAATAGACCAGGATTTAACATATGAGGCACTGCATGTGGTAAAGATCAACAAGTCTTTTAATTTAGTTGTTATCCTTCGGCTATATAAGCATTTGAATTATAATCTAGTCATTGTGCTAGAGGGGTCTGTTATTATAATTACTAAGCAACAACGGTAGCGGTTATGAACACCCAAATGACATAATTATACTTTGCTGTTTTTGATTAAACATTAAACCGCATCAATTACCATCTCATTAGCCTCTGGGGAGTGTCGAATTAACTATCTTAAACAGGACACTATTTGAAGGATTTTACACAGCGAATAAGCAAAACTTCAACATTGCTACAATATATATCACTTCAATAGAATCACAAGTCCAGCACAACTGTGAGGAAGATAAACTAAAAATGACACAATTACTGTGAATTATATATGTATTTAACATAATAACAGCTTTGTTTGAGATTTTTTTGTTATTCAGTCACACTGTCCTTTATTACATTTCAAGATGCTGACATACTGGGATTCGAACCCATTGCCTGTGGCATTGCAGTCAGACAATCTATTCATTGAGCTAATTGCCCTGACATAGAAAGGTAGATAATTGTAAGCTAGAGAATTCTAACTATTTAAAGCTTACCTTGTACTTTGTGAAAAATTATCTTCATTGCAGCTGAGCAGATCTATGCAGTATATGGCTGCAAGAGATTGGATGTGTGGACGCACACTACAAACAGTAGATCTGCTCAATTGAAATGATGATTATTTTTTTACAAAAAAACAATAGCTTCATATAGTGTTCATAAGGGGTCATTCAGACCCGATCGCACACTGCATTTTTTCGCAACTGTGCGATCGGGTCTGAACAGCGCATGTGTATAGCCCGCAATGCGCAGGCAAGTTGGCTGCCGGCGAAGGCCGTCGCCGGGCAGTGACGAATCTAACAAAGAAAGCGATCGCAAGAAGATTGACAGGCAGAAGGCGTTCGTAGTAGAGATGAGCGGGTTCGGTTCCTCGGAATCCGAACCCCCCGAACTTCAGCCTTTTTACACGGGTCCGAGGCAGACTCGGATCTTCCCGCCTTGCTCGGTTAACCCGAGCGCGCCCGAACGTCATCATCCCGCTGTCGGATTCTCGCGAGGCTCGGATTCTATCGCGAGACTCGGATTCTATATAAGGAGCCGCGCGTCGCCGCCATTTTCACACGTGCATTGAGATTGATAGGGAGAGGACGTGGCTGGCGTCCTCTCCGTTAGAATAGATAGAGACACTTGAGTTGATTTACTACTAACTTAGTAATTTTGGGGAGCATTAGGAGTACTCAGAGTGTAGAGTTTTGCTGATAGTTACTAGTGACCACCACCAGTTTTATTTATTATTTAATATAATCCGTTCTCTGCCTGAAAAAAAACGATACACAGTCACATACCATATCTGTGCTCAGCCTCAGTGTGCTGCATGATAATATCATCTATGTATATCTGACTGTGCTGAGTGCTCACTGCTCACACAGCTGAATTGTGGGGGAGACTGGGGTGCAGTTATAGCAGGAGTACAGTGCACACTTTTGCTGCCAGTGTGACTGACCAGTGACCACCAGTATATTGTCTGCCTGAAAAAGTTAAACACTCCTGTGGTGTTTTTTTTTTTTATTCTATAAACGCATTCTGCTGACAGTGTCCAGCAGGTCCGTCATTCATTATATTATATAAATATTTACCTGCAGTAGTGTTATATTTTTTTTGTTCATCTCTATCATCTTTATCATCTCTATATTAGCAGACGCAGTACGGTAGTCCACGGCTGTGGCTACCTCTGTGTCGTCAGTGCTCGTCCATAATTGTATACCTACCTGTGGTGGGGTTTATTTTTCTATCTTCTTCATACTAGTAGTTTAGGAGTCTGCTGACAGTGTCCAGCAGGTCCGTCATTATATTATATATACCTGCAGTAGTGATATATATATATTTTTTATATCATTATCATCTCTATACTAGCAGACGCAGTACGGTAGTCCACGGCTGTAGCTACCTCTGTGTCGTCAGTGCTCGTCCATAATTGTATACCTACCTGTGGTGGGGTTTTTTTTTCTATCTTCTTCATACTAGTAGTTTAGGAGTCTGCTGACAGTGTCCAGCAGGTCCGTCATTATATTATATATACCTGCAGTAGTGATATATATATATATTTTATATCATTAGCATCTCTATACTAGCAGACGCAGTACAGTAGTCCACGGCTGTAGCTACCTCTGTGTCGTCAGTGCTCGTCCATAATTGTATACCTACCTGTGGTGGGGTTTTTTTTTCTATCTTCTTCATACTAGTAGTAGGAGTCTGCTGACAGTGTCCAGCATGTCCTTCATTATATTATATATACCTGCAGTAGTGATATATATATATTTTTTATATCATTATCATCTCTATACTAGCAGACGCAGTACGGTAGTCCACGGCTGTAGCTACCTCTGTGTCGTCAGTCACTCGTCATCCATAAGTATACTAGTATCCATCCATCTCCATTGCTTACCTGAGGTGCCTTTTAGTTGTGCCTATTAAAATATGGAGAACAAAAATGTTGAGGTTCCAAAAATAGGGAAAGATCAAGATCCACTTCCACCTCGTGCTGAAGCTGCTGCCACTAGTCATGGCCGAGACGATGAAATTCCATCAACGTCGTCTGCCAAGGCCGATGCCCAATGTCATAGTACAGAGCATGTAAAATCCAAAACACAAAATATCAGTAAAAAAAGGACTCAAAAATCTAAAATAATATCGTTGGAGGAGAAGCGTAAACTTGCCAATATGCCATTTACCACACGGAGTGGCAAGGAACGGCTGAGGCCCTGGCCTATGTTCATGGCTAGTGGTTCAGCTTCACATGAGGATGGAAGCACTCAGCCTCTCGCTAGAAAAATGAAAAGACTTAAGCTGGCAAAAGCACAGCAAAGAACTGTGCGTTCTTCGAAATCACAAATCCACAAGGAGAGTCCAATTGTGTCGGTTGCGATGCCTGACCTTCCCAATACTGGACGTGAAGAGCATGCGCCTTCCACCATTTGCACGCCCCCTGCAAGTGCTGGAAGGAGCACCCGCAGTCCACTTCCTGATAGTCAGATTGAAGATGTCAGTGTTGAAGTACACCAGGATGAGGAGGATATGGGTGTTGCTGGCGCTGGGGAGGAAATTGACAAGGAGGATTCTGATGGTGAGGTGGTTTGTTTAAGTCAGGCACCCGGGGAGACACCTGTTGTCCGTGGGAGGAATATGGCCATTGACATGCCTGGTGAAAATACCAAAAAAAATCAGCTTTTCGGTGTGGAAGTATTTCAACAGAAATGCGGACAACAGGTTTCAAGCCGTGTGTTGCCTTTGTCAAGCTGTAATAAGTAGGGGTAAGGACGTTAACCACCTCGGAACATCCTACCTTATACGTCACCTGCAGCGCATTCATCATAAGTCAGTGACAAGTTCAAAAACTTTGGGCGACAGCGGAAGCAGTCCACTGACCAGTAAATCCCTTCCTCTTGTAACCAAGCTCACGCAAACCACCCCACCAACTCCCTCAGTGACAATTTCCTCCTTCCCCAGGAATGCCAATAGTCCTGCAGGCCATGTCATTGGCAATTCTGACGAGTCCTCTCCTGCCTGGGATTCCTCCGATGCATCCTTGAGTGTAACGCCTACTGCTGCTGGCGCTGCTGTTGTTGCTGCTGGGAGTCGATGGTCATCCCAGAGGGGAAGTCGTAAGCCCACTTGTACTACTTCCAGTAAGCAATTGACTGTCCAACAGTCCTTTGCGAGGAAGATGAAATATCACAGCAGTCATCCTGCTGCAAAGCGGATAACTGAGGCCTTGGCATCCTGGGCGGTGAGAAACGTGGTTCCGGTATCCATCATTACTGCAGAGCCAACTATAGACTTGTTTGAGGTACTGTGTCCCCGGTACCAAATACCATCTAGGTTCCATTTCTCTAGGCAGGCGATACCGAAAATGTACACAGACCTCAGAAAAAGACTCACCAGTGTCCTAAAAAATGCAGTTGTACCCAATGTCCACTTAACCACGGACATGTGGACAAGCGGAGCAGGGCAGACTCAGGACTATATGACTGTGACAGCCCACTGGGTAGATGTATTGACTCCCGCCGCAAGAACAGCAGCGGCGGCACTAGTAGCAGCATATCGCAAACGCCAACTCTTTCCTAGGCAGGCTACGCTTTGTATCACCGCTTTCCAGAATACGCACACAGCTGAAAACCTCTTACGGCAACTGAGGAAGATCATCGCAGAATGGCTTACCCCAATTGGACTCTCCTGTGGATTTGTGGCATCGGACAACGCCAGCAATATTGTGTGTGCATTAACTCTGGGCAAATTGCAGCACATCCCATGTTTTGCACATACCTTGAATTTGGTGGTGCAGAATTATTTAAAAAACGACAAGGGCGTGCAAGAGATGCTGTCGGTGGCCAGAAGAATTGCGGGACACTTTCGGCGTACAGGCACCATGTACAGAAGACTGGAGCAACACCAAAAACGCCTGAACCTGCCCTGCCATCATCTGAAGCAAGAAGTGGTAACGAGGTGGAATTCAACCCTCTATATGCTTCAGAGGTTGGAGGAGCAGCAGAAGGCCATTCAAGCCTATACAACTGACCACAATATAGGAGGTGGAATGCACCTGTCTCAAGCGCAGTGTAGAATGATTTCAACGTTGTGCAAGGTTCTGCAACCTTTTGAACTTGCCACACGTGAAGTCAGTTCAGACACTGCCAGCCTGAGTCAGGTCATTCCCCTCATCAGGCTTTTGCAGAAGAAGCTGGAGACATTGAAGGAGGAGCTAACACAGAGCGATTCCGCTAGGCATGTGGGACTTGTGGATGGAGCCCTTAATTCGGTTAACAAGGATTCACGGGTGGTCAATCTGTTGAAATCAGAGCACTACATTTTGGCCACCGTGCTCGATCCTAGATTTAAAACCTACGTTGTATCTCTCTTTCCGGCAGACACAAGTCTGCAGGGGTTCAAAGAACTGCTGGTGAGAAAATTGTCAAGTCAAGCGGAACGCGACCTGTCAACATCTCCTCCTTCACATTCTCCTGCAACTGGGGGTGCGAGGAAAAGGCTCAGAATTCCGAGCCCACCCGCTGGCAGTGATGCAGGGCAGTCTGGAGCGACTGCTGATGCTGACATCTGGTCCGGACTGAAGGACCTGCCATCGATTACGGACATGTCGTCTACTGTCACTGCATATGATTCTCTCACCATTGAAAGAATGGTGGAGGATTATATGAGTGACCGCATCCAAGTAGGCACGTCAGACAGTCCGTACGTATACTGGCAGGAAAAAGAGGCAATTTGGAGGCCCTTGCACAAACTGGCTTTATTCTACCTAAGTTGCCCTCCCACAAGTGTGTACTCCGAAAGAGTGTTTAGTGCCGCCGCTCACCTTGTCAGCAATCGGCGTACGAGGTTACTTCAAGAAAATGTGGAGAAGATGATGTTCATTAAAATGAATTATAATCAATTCCTCCGTGGAGACATTCACCAGCAGCAATTGCCTCCACAAAGTACACAGGGAGCTGTGATGGTGGATTCCAGTGGGGACGAATTGATAATCTGTGAGGAGGGGGATGTACACGGTGATGAATCGGAGGATGATGATGAGGTGGACATCTTGCCTCTGTAGAGCCAGTTTGTGCAAGGAGAGATTAATTGCTTCTTTTTTGGTGGGGGTCCAAACCAACCCGTCATTTCAGTCACAGTCGTGTGGCAGACCCTGTCACTGAAATGATGGGTTGGTTAAAGTGTGCATGTCCTGTTTATACAACATAAGGGTTGGTGGGAGGGCCCAAGGACAATTCCATCTTGCACCTCTTTTTTCTTTCATTTTTCTTTGCGTCATGTGCTGTTTGGGGAGTGTTTTTTGGAAGGGCCATCCTGCGTGACACTGCAGTGCCACTCCTAGATGGGCCAGGTGTTTGTGTCGGCCACTAGGGTCGCTTATCTTAGTCACACAGCTACCTCATTGCGCCTCTTTTTTTTCTTCTTTGCGTCATGTGCTGTTTGGGGAGTATTTTTTGGAAGGGCCATCCTGCGTGACACTGTAGTGCCACTCCTAGATGGGCCAGGTGTTTGTGTCGGCCACTAGGGTCACTTATCTTAGTCACACAGCTACCTCATTGCGCCTCTTTTTCTTCTTCTTTGCGTCATGTGCTGTTTGGGGAGTATTTTTTGGAAGGGCCATCCGGCCTGACACTGCAGTGCCACTCCTAGATGGGCCAGGTGTTTGTGTCGGTCACTAGGGTCGCTTAGCTGACTCACACAGATACCTCATTGCGCCTCTTTTTTTCTTTGCGTCATGTGCTGTTTGGGGGGTGTTTTTTGGAAGGGCCATCCTGCGTGACACTGCAGTGCCACTCCTAGATGGGCCAGGTGTTTGTGTCGGCCACTTGGGTCGCTGAGCTTAGTCATCCAGCGACCTCGCTGCAAATTTTAGGACTAAAAATAATATTGTGAGGTGTGATGTGTTCAGAATAGACTGAAAATGAGTGGAAATTATGGTTATTGAGGTTAATAATACTTTGGGATCAAAATGACCCCCAAATTCTATGATTTAAGCTGTTTTTTAAAGTTTTTTGAAAAAAACACCCGAATCCAAAACACACCCGAATCCGACAAAAAAAATTCGGTGAGGTTTTGCCAAAACGCGTTCGAACCCAAAACACGGCCGCGGAACCGAACCCAAAACCAAAACACAAAACCCGAAAAATTTCCGGTGCACATCTCTAGTTCGTAGGCAGAAACTCACCGTTTTCTGGGAGTGTGCGGAAAAACGCAGTTGTACCCAGCCGTTCCGGAGGAGGATTCCTGATGTCACCACCTGTCCAGATCCTCGCAGCGGTTGAGTAAGTCCTGGGCTGCGCAGAACTTTTGTTTGTGCAGCTCACTGCAAAGCCGATCGCGCCCCTGCCAAGCACTTACCCCCTCCCCTGTAGGCGGCAATTGCGGTCGCAGCAGTGCAGAAGACAGCCTGCGTGCGACCAGGTCTGAATTAGGCCCATAGTTTTTATGTAGGGTCAAATAGCTCAATGAGTAGGGTGTTGAATAGAATTTAACAGGTTATAGGTTTGAATCCTGGGTATGGCAGTATATTGAAAAGTGTTATTTAATCAAGGGTATTGTAACTGAAAAACAACAAGATCTCAAGTTAAGTGAATGTGGTATAAAGAGGATTTGTGTCCAAATTTATCTTCTTGCAGTAGTCTATAAATGTGTTATTTATATATATATATATATATATATATATATATATATATATTAATCTTGTTATGTCCCTTCCCCACAAGGCATGCACCTTACATCCCTATTAAGAAAAAAAAAAGGGGGGGGGGCGCCAATTCTCTCTCTGGCACAGGGCACTAGTATAAGCTCTTCTCCATGTATTAGGATGCGGGTGTTCACCGCTATGGTTGTCAGTTACAGCAGCGAATTTCCAAAAGTGATGGTGCAGTTCATGGGGTAATAGGCAAATGAGTGATACTGGGTAACGCATTTCATCCCACAATGCACTGGGACTTTCTCCAGACTCAATAGAAAGTTCCCAATGCATTGTGGGACAAAACCATAGCGGTGAACACCTGCCTCCTAATAGACAGCGCAGAGCTTATACTGTCGCCGACAGATACCCGGGGCATTGGCCGCCTCACCACCTGGGGCGAGAGATATGGCCCTGGCTTTAGTGGAGGAATTCCCGAACTTGTGGAGGGGTAACTATTACAGCAGCTATCTTACCATGTAAAGTGCTTTGTATTTCTAATATAGCCGGGACGCCGGCTGCTCTTATTAATCATGTAAGGAACATTGTTACTATTACAACAAACAGCCTAGCGATACAGCGGGGTAATTTACTACACTGACATCAGTGCAACAAACTGCTACGTAATTACAAGGAATAAAATACAGGATAGCAGTGTAACTGGAGATTGAGAGGGAATTTATACCAGTGACTATAAAGATTTATACAATCATCTCTGATATACTAACACTGTCTCCTAACATATTGTGTATATTGAATGAAAATATATAAATTTTTATGTTTTGTGAACTTTTGTGTTTTTGTGTTGTTTGATATTGTTAGTTTTTAAATAAATGGGTTTCTTATGAAGCGGGATTATCCCAGCATAGATGCTAAGCACACAGCTACTTTTTAAATATATTTTAATGTATACATTTTATGTTATCACGAGCGCAGTGTTTTAAAATAACTACCGTATATACTCGAGTATAAGTCGACCCGAATATAAGCCTAATTCTACCACAAAAACCTGGGAAAACTTATTGACTCGAGTATAAGCCTAGAGTGGGAAATGCAGCTCTACCCGTACACAGCCCTCAGTGCCAGATATGCCCTCATACTGCCAGATATGCCCCCACAGTGCCAGATATGCCCTCATACTGCCAGATACACCCCACAGTGCCAGATGTGCCAGATATGCCCTCATGCTGCCAGATATGCCCCTCATGCTGCCACATATGCCCCTCATGCTGCCACATATGCCCCCTCCCAAGTGCCAAATATGCTCCCCCAGTGCCTGTTACTTACCCCTCAGTGCCAGATGTGCCAGATATGTCCTCACGCTGCCAAATATGCCCCACAGTGTCAGATGTGCCAGATATGCCCACATGCTGCCAAATATGCCCCACAGTGCCAGATGTGCCAGATATGCCCTCATGCTGCCAAATATGCCCCACAGTGCCAGATGTGCCAGATATGCCCCTCCTGCTGCCACATATGCCCCTCCTGCTGCCACATATGCCCCTCATGCTGCCAGATATGCCCCTCATGCTGCCAGATATGCCCCTCATGCTGCCACATATGCTCCCTCCCCAAGTGCCAAATATGCTCCCCCAGTGCCTGTTACTTACCCCTCAGTGCCAGATGTGCCAGATATGCCCTCACGCTGCCAAATATGCCCCACAGTGCCAGATGTGCCAGATATGCCCTCATGCTGCCAAATATGCCCCACAGTGCCAGATGTGCCATATATGCCCTCATGCTGCCAATGTGCCAGATATGCCCTCTTGCCAGATATGCCCCTCCTGCTGCCAGATATGCCCCTCATGCTGCCACATATGCCCCTCATGCTGCCAGATATGCCCCTCATGCTGCCACATATGCCCCCTCCCCAAGTGCCAAATATGCTCCCCCAGTGCCTGTTACTTACCCATCCGTCGATCCCGCACTGTCTTCTGAAGGAGGGACATGGAGGGCACAGAACGTGCCTCTCCTGTGTCTTTCTGGCGGCCGCGGCGGGTCTATTAAAGGAAGTTCTGGTTCGTGATCAGAGGTCACAAATGGGTACTTCCTTTAATAGACCCGCCGCTGCCGTCAGAGGTGCAGGAGGGACACAGGAGAGGCGCGCGCTGTGCTCTCCATGTCCCTCCTTCACACTGCTCTGCCTGTCACACACTGCACTGACTCGAGTACAGTATAAGCCGAGGTGGCTTTTTCAGCACAAAAAAAATTGCTGAAAAAGTTGGCTTATACTCGAGTATATACTGTATTTTAAACTTTTTGCCAGAGGCTCCAAAACAGACTCAAAACACATGCAGCTGTGATACATTGAAATAAAATAAAACATATTATAAGTGCCGGGAGGGTGATACTGGCCTAATACTGTCTCGTATGTGTGTTGATTTAGAATTACAGTATACCATATTTAATAAGCAACTGAAAATAAGACATCATCTGCATAATAACACGTAGACACGAGATTTAATCTTTGTGACACAATCTTTATTTTTAATTTGCACTTTATGTACAGTATGTCAAGTCTCTGTGATTTTAGCTTATCTTTTTCACTGAACTATTTGCTAAAAATGTGAGTAAAAAAACGCAATATTTTATTGAACATAAAATAAAAGTTACGTTTTATTATTTTTTTTCTCTTATGCACCAAAGATACAGTTCGTCTCTCTTTTTTCTAGTGGAAGAGAGCAGTGTCCTGAAACTGAACATGGTCAGCAGTTTGTGCAGATACGGCAGAGGGACATTTGAACCAGAAACCATTGGTCAATGTCGAAGTTATACAGATGTTCCGCCTCAATTGTAACAACATTTTCCATCTGTATGACCTTAACAAACTGGACCTAGACCCTTGGACAGCAGGCTCATGCTCTGTCTCAGGCCTGCACAAAACTCATGGCTGTGTTGCTCTTTCTTGCTACTGGCAGCTTCCAGTCTGTCACTGGCAGAGTGATAGGGGTTTCACAGTCCCTCTTATCCTGGTATCTGACTCAGGTGCTGGACGCATTTTAGCCCCACATAGATGCCTCTATCTGCTTCCCTACCCAGGAGTTACATAGTTAGTGAGGTTGAAAAGAGTCAAAATGCCCATCGGGTTCAACCTGTATTCTGTGTTAAGATGTTCATATTATAATGCACCTGCTGGAGTAATGGTTTAGTACCAACTGAAAACTATGATTCTTACCACTCCCAGAAATGATTGTCAATATCTTAACTGCTATAGCCTTGGATACTTTTTTCCAGTTAGAAATTTGTCCAATCCATTTTTAAATGCATTTACAGAATCTGCCATTATTACCTTCTCCGGCAGGGAATTCCAAATCTTTATTGCCCTTACCATGAAGAACCCTTTCCTATGTTGTGTACGGAATTTTCTTTCCTCTAGCCTCAGCGAGTGCCCACGTGTCCTATACAGAGTTCTTTTAATAAACAAATCCCCTGCTAACTCCTTGTAATGACACTTTACATATGTGAAGATATTAATAATGTTTCCTCTTAGACGCCTCTTTTCTAGTGAATACATATTTAACCTAGTAAGCCTTTTCTTGTACTCCAGTGTCTCTAACCTTTTAAATCAATTTAGTACAGTAGCTCACCTTTGAACTCTTTAGAGATCCCCAATATCTTTTTTATAATATGGTGCCCAAAATTGAACACAATATTCCAGGTGCTGACATACGAAGGATTTTTTCAGTGGCAGGATTACATCCTCGTCCATTGTCTCAATGCCCCGGTTTATGCAAGCAAGCACTTTACTTGCCTTTTTTGCTGCATTTTGACATTGTGTACTGTTATTAAGCCTATAATATATGAGAACCCCCAAATCTTTTTCCACCACAGTTACCCCTATGTTTTCCCCATTCAGAGTGTAGGATGTGTGTGCGTGTTTTGTCCGAAAATGCATTTTCCTATATTGAACCTCATTTCCCAGTTAGATGCCCAGGTTTGCAAAATCTAAATACTCGACATCCACTGCTTTTCCCTGGTCAAGATTCTCGCTCACTTCTTCGTAGAAGCTAATAAAGTTAGTTTGACATGATCTGTCTGTTACAAATCCAGGCTGACTTTGGCTAATAATCTTATTAACCTGCAGATAATCCTCTATGCTATCCCTCAAAATAGCATCCAATATTTTACCCACTATAGATAATTTGGAACCATGCCTGATCTAATTGAACTCTGGAAAATCAAGTATAGGGGTTTTGCTAGCTGCGACCTAAGCTTCATAATAACCCTTGGATGAAAACCATCTGGGCCTGGGGATTTATTCATCTTAATGTTGCTTAGTCACAGTGGCATGTACACAGGGTAGCTTTCACTTGCATTGCCAGAATGACTATTGTTTTTGGTGGGATAGATTGCACACACTTTGGGCTGAGACCTCCAAGTAGGAGACAAACTATCAATGTAAATTACCACCTTGCACACTACACTAATGTGCGCATGGTATGTGATGCACATCTACAAATAATGTGTTGTTGCGAGGTACCCTGGCTCATGTCATGACTCCTTCATCCTCAGCCAGTCATCCCTCTATGACACATTTGAAGAAGGACAAACATCAGAGGGGTGGCTGCTGGGTACATATAAATAGTGATGCTTGTGTAATTTGGAAGAAAAAACACAATGCAAATGTTTTTATCATATTCTAACTATACTATCTACAGTGCTTTGCTAAAGTATTCACCCCCTTGGCTTTTTACCTATTTTGTTACATTACAACCTGCAAAGAAAATGCTATGTCTGGCACAAACCCAACACATCCCGTCACCCCAAAAACACTATCCCCACAGTGAAACATGGTGATGGCAGCATCATGCTGTGGGGATGTTTTTCAGCAGCAGGGACTGGGAAACTGTTTCAAGTTGAGTGAAAGATGGATGAAGCTAATGGGGGTCATTCCGACCCATTCGCATGCAGCTTTTCTTTGCTGCTGTGCAAAAAAGGGTCAAAACTGCACATACGCAGTGTGCGCATTGCACATGCGCGTCATTGCCCAGCGATGGGTGTGGCCAGGCAATGACGTGCACAGCGAGGAAAGCGGTCACAGGGGTGACAGCAAGAAGATTGACAGAAGGAAGGCATGTCGGGAAGTCACCTGGCTGTTTCCAGACGTTTTTGGGGAGTTGTAAGAAAAACGCAGGCGTGTCCAGGCAAATGGAGGGCGGATGTCTGATGTCAAAGCCGGGACCTGCATCGCTGGATCTGTCACACAGGGTAAGTAGGTCTAGGGCTGGTCTTGTTTTGTGTGAAACTTTTTTAGCATAGCAGGGCTGCACAAGCGTTCGCAGCCCTGCTATGCTAAAATACACTCCCCCATAGGCAGAGATTAGTTGATCGCACCAGCAGCAAAAAGTTGCTTGGTGCGATCAACTCGGAATGAGGGCCAAAATACAGGGATATTCTTGAGCAAAACTTGTTTCAGTCTGCCTGTGATTTGAGACTGGGACGGAGGTTCACCTTCCAGCAAAACAATGACCCGAAGCATACTGCTAAAGAAACACCCGAGTGGTTTAAGGGGAAATAGTTAAATGTGTTGGAATGGCCTAGTCAAAGACCAGATCTCAATCCAATTGAGAATCTGTGGTCAGACATGAAGATTGCTGTTCACAAGCGGAAACCATCCAACATGAAGGAGCTGGAGCAGTTTTGCCTTGAGGAATGGGCAAAAATTCCAGGGGCAAGCTCATAGAGACTTATCCAAAGCGACTTGCAGCTGTCATTGCTGCAAAAGGTGGCTCTACAAAGTACTGACTTTAGGGGCGTGAATAGTTATGCACGCTGAAGTTTTCTGTTATTTTGTCCTATTTGTTGTTTGCTTCACAGTAAATAAAAAATTCTTCAAAGTTATAGCCATGTTCTGTGAATGAAATGATGCAAACCTTCAAACAATCCAATTTAATTCCAGGTTGTGAGGCAACAAAACATGAAAAATGCAAAGGGGTGTGAATACTTTAGCAAGGAACTAATATATATATATATATATATATATATATATATATAGTAATCACACTCAAACTGGCACTCAGTTCAGTCCAGTCAGCTTGCAGTGTGCCCTGGCTATACAATTCCAGAAAGGATAATAAACATACCACCCATAGCACTGCTGATAAAACTCCATTATATTGAATATATGTTACAGCATTTTCAAGCAACGTTTCTGGACCACGGTCATCAGGCTGCTATTACAGCCTGTTCTACAAATTCTAAATAAAATTGGGACACTACAATCATGCTGAAAAAACAATATACACCAATTTTGCATCACATTAGCAAACATCAGATACTATATGAATAAATGTAGCAAAAAACTCCCCAAAATCACTTTTATTTTAATAAAACACCATACTAACCAACTGGCCATGGCACATCAGCGTCCCTGACATAAGTCCCACAGACCGCATCTGGAGGAATCAGGACCTGAAGTGGCTCCTCATACTCCAGGTAGGTAGTGATGTTAGGGGGGCCACCTCCTGTCTGCCGTGCTGACTTCGCCTCTTTGGACATCTTTGCCTTCACACAGTGCTTTATCTCATGGAAGCACTTGAAGCACGTGTCATCTGTCCTGTGCAAGTGGCCTTCCGCATTCACCAGCTTTGCCCAAATCACATTCTTCTGTGTGCAAACTTTGACAGCCTTACGACCAAACAGCTGTCTGCAATGCTTCATTACCTCTTGCACCAGGCAAGGACATAGCCACCATAGGCGCAGGCAGTGCAGCTGCTATGGGGCCCAGAGCTGAGAGGGGCCAACCTTCCCTGTCAAAGTTACATGTGTTATATACATTTTTTTCGCCATTGGTTCCTTTCAAACTGCATTATACCTAGAAGTAAGCCCCTGAACCTGCTCATTGTATTGTGGTATAAAATGAACTGGAGGGCATTTTTTTAATATTATAATAATATGAACCGGAGCATTGTAATGAGGCACAATATGAACGGGGAACACTATATATGATAATGTGAATTGGGGGTATTGTGCGGCATAATGTCTACTGGCAGCTCTGAAATGTGACATAGGGTGAACTTAAGCACTACTATAATTCATAAAAGAAACTAGGGCACTACTATGGGGCATAACATTAGATAAGGCTCCACTATGGTTCAGAATATGAACTAGGGTACTATTATATGGTATAAAATTAACAACTGCTGCAGAGAAGTGTCTCCCTATAAGAATTGGGACAAAGGCCCCTTCAAAATGTTGATATGGGGCCCACAAAGTTCTGGCTACGCCCCTGGCACCAGGGACATATTTACACCAAATGTAAACTTGACGTTATACCCGGTCTTGGTGGTCCTGGTGCGCTGCAGGGGTGCCTCATACTATCCTCAGCTACTACCTCCTCCACCTAACCTCCAACCAAGACATGACACACAGCACTTACCAACCAAAAAATGCGGCCACACTTAAAAAATATGGACCAGAGTAAAATCCAGCCATGTGCGGCAGTGTGCAACAGATGCGGCCGGAATACACAGTTCTGGAATACAAATGACTTAGATAAGGGAAAGCCCAAATTTGAAAACTCGGGAGCTGAGTAAATTTCTGAATGTGAGCTTCAAAATATAGCCATGAAAATGGCCGATGATAACTGAGATTGATCTGTGCCCGAATTATAGAGCATTAAAGGGATAGGGGAGATGGGATGTGCTCTGCACTAGCTGAATAGTAAATTGTATTAAATTGCAAGAGAGAGACCTCGATTAATATCCATCAGTAAATAAATGACTAATTGTTGGATATTCGAGGGTGCACCCAGAGACAATTATATTATGCAAGAAAAGAGAAGAGAAAAGAATGTCTCGTTGTTGGCACACGTAGAATAATATAAATTTAACTTTTAATAGATCCATTAAGACCGTTCAAAAATACGAAATAAGATAATACAGTACAACAAATACTACGTAGACACAGTGAAAAAAATGTCTAAATAAAGTGAATTTTAAAACCAAGGCTCACTACCTGTATTATCTTGTATTAATTAAATTTCATTAATCTGATAAGGATCACTATGGATCGAAATGCTCAGAGATAGTTATTAGATATTCTGAACGCAGTATAATGATGGAGATATGGTCAATCTATGAGTTCAGTATCTGGACAATTGTTCAATTAATTTCTGGAGAGTTACTTGATTCACATACAGTATGTTATCAGGACCATTTCACACACAGAAATAAATTAGTGTGCTGTTATTGTATGATATCCCTTCTTCAGTAACTTATATAGTTAAATCATTCATAGATATGGTTAATTCCCACAGCCTTCAATGATTTGAATGCACAGATATTCAGTAGCTTATTGAATGTTAAATAATTACACAAGTTATGTGCTGCCTTTGTTGCTGTCAGTTGTACACAATCAAGTTATGTAACTGTAACTAAGTCTATTTTAAATGGATACTTCCAGCAGATAGCTTTGTCATTCACATACAATGTAACTGCTGAGATCAGATCACCAAGTCTATCCTCAGCAGCTATAGGAAGCACAGGCAGATATTGCCTCAATGATCTGCCAATAAATCGATATTGTATTTGTTAGGCTTGCCATTCTAAAGCTTTCTACATGTGCATATTCATTGTGTTCACTAATGCAGATATGTCCTGCAATGAATAACTGTCTGCACCATTCGCAAGTATACATAGTGTGATTACTGAAATAACTGAGCTGCTTATCAATTGCTGACTGCTGTATAAAGCATAGCCATATTAATATTAGATATAAACTACATGGCTTTGCCAGTGGTTAAATATTGCAGCTAATATTCAAGTATGGAGAAAGCTGCCAATATAAATAATAGCCTGGATATCAATATGGCATATTAGTATAAATGGTGATCAGTCATGCGCCGTCTATTTAAATGAAAATGTTATTAATGAATAGGAACTGTTAACCTGCTATTATACCTGGCAACCAAATTTATTGTGACTATTTATTGAATGTATAGAAGAGTCCTAGCTATATACAAAACGGCATTGTGAGATCCTGGCAGCACTTATCACAGGCAGCACTTGCTGTTCTGTGAGATCTCTCTGATATTTAGTGACAAGGCTAGTGATCCATACGTGCCACATGAAAACATAGCATAGCACATGTCAGTACTGTTTATATGTTACATCTAGAGGATATTATTAACATCATTAGTGTACTTAAAGCTCACAGAGGAAAATACATTCATTTTGTGACAGTAATTTATTACTATTATAACGCACACATTGCCTGTTAATTCACACAGGTATAGATTGTGTGGAGCACTGTGCTAGGAACAGTGTATTATATACATAGTTTATCACTGCAAGATTTTTTTTGTCGGGATGTTTAGCAGGACACAGTCGAATAATATACAAACCTAGCCTTTATACTAGAGATGAGCGCCTGAAATTTTTCGGGTTTTGTGTTTTGGTTTTGGGTTCGGTTCCGCGGCCGTGTTTTGGGTTCGAACGCGTTTTGGCAAAACCTCACCGAATTTTTTTTGTCGGATTCGGGTGTGTTTTGGATTCGGGTGTTTTTTTCCAAAAACACTAAAAAACAGCTTAAATCATAGAATTTGGGGGTCATTTTGATCCCAAAGTATTATTAACCTCAAAAACCATAATTTACACTCATTTTCAGTCTATTCTGAATACCTCACACCTCACAATATTATTTTTAGTCCTAAAATTTGCACCGAGGTCGCTGTGTGAGTAAGATAAGCGACCCTAGTGGCCGACACAAACACCGGGCCCATCTAGGAGTGGCACTGCAGTGTCACGCAGGATGTCCCTTCCAAAAAACCCTCCCCAAACAGCACATGACGCAAAGAAAAAAAGAGGCGCAATGAGGTAGCTGTGTGAGTAAGATTAGCGACCCTAGTGGCCGACACAAACACCGGGCCCATCTAGGAGTGGCACTGCAGTGTCACGCAGGATGGCCCTTCCAAAAAACCCTCCCCAAACAGCACATGACGCAAAGAAAAAAAGAGGCGCAATGAGGTAGCTGTGTGAGTAAGATTAGCGACCCTAGTGGCCGACACAAACACCGGGCCCATCTAGGAGTGGCACTGCAGTGTCACGCAGGATGTCCCTTCCAAAAAACCCTCCCCAATCAGCACATGATGCAAAGAAAAAGAAAAGAAAAAAGAGGTGCAAGATGGAATTGTCCTTGGGCCCTCCCACCCACCCTTATGTTGTATAAACAAAACAGGACATGCACACTTTAACCAACCAATCATTTCAGTGACAGGGTCTGCCACACGACTGTGACTGATATGACGGGTTGGTTTGGACCCCCCCCAAAAATGAAGCAATTAATCTCTCCTTGCACAAACTGGCTCTACAGAGGCAAGATGTCCACCTCATCTTCACCCTCCGATATATCACCGTGTACATCCCCCTCCTCACAGATTATCAATTCGTCCCCACTGGAATCCACCATCTCAGCTCCCTGTGTACTTTGTGGAGGCAATTGCTGCTGGTCAATGTCTCCGCGGAGGAATTGATTATAATTCATTTTAATGAACATCATCTTCTCCACATTTTCTGGATGTTACCTCGTACGCCGATTGCTGACAAGGTGAGCGGCGGCACTAAACACTCTTTCGGAGTACACACTTGTGGGAGGGCAACTTAGGTAGAATAAAGCCAGTTTGTGCAAGGGCCTCCAAATTGCCTCTTTTTCCTGCCAGTATAAGTACGGACTGTGTGACGTGCCTACTTGGATGCGGTCACTCATATAATCCTCCACCATTCTATCAATGTTGAGAGAATCATATGCAGTGACAGTAGACGACATGTCCGTAATCGTTGTCAGGTCCTTCAGTCCGGACCAGATGTCAGCATCAGCAGTCGCTCCAGACTGCCCTGCATCACCGCCAGCGGGTGGGCTCGGAATTCTGAGCCTTTTCCTCGCACCCCCAGTTGCGGGAGAATGTGAAGGAGGAGATGTTGACAGGTCGCGTTCCGCTTGACTTGACAATTTTGTCACCAGCAGGTCTTTCAACCCCAGCAGACCTGTGTCTGCCGGAAAGAGAGATCCAAGGTAGGCTTTAAATCTAGGATCGAGCACGGTGGCCAAAATGTAGTGCTCTGATTTCAACAGATTGACCACCCGTGAATCCTTGTTAAGCGAATTAAGGGCTGCATCCACAAGTCCCACATGCCTAGCGGAATCGCTCCGTGTTAGCTCCTCCTTCAATGCCTCCAGCTTCTTCTGCAAAAGCCTGATGAGGGGAATGACCTGACTCAGGCTGGCAGTGTCTGAACTGACTTCACGTGTGGCAAGTTCAAAGGGCATCAGAACCTTGCACAACGTTGAAATCATTCTCCACTGCACTTGAGACAGGTGCATTCCACCTACTATATCGTGCTCAATTGTATAGGCTTGAATGGCCTTTTGCTGCTCCTCCAACCTCTGAAGCATATAGAGGGTTGAATTCCACCTCGTTACCACTTCTTGCTTCAGATGATGGCAGGGCAGGTTCAGTAGTTTTTGGTGGTGCTCCAGTTTTCTGTACGTGGTGCCTGTACGCCGAAAGTGTCCCGCAATTCTTCTGGCCACCGACAGCATCTCTTGCACGCCCCTGTCGTTTTTTAAAAAATTCTGCACCACCAAATTCAAGGTATGTGCAAAACATGGGACGTGCTGGAATTGGCCCAGATTTAATGCACACACAATATTGCTGGCGTTGTCCGATGCCACAAATCCACAGGAGAGTCCAATTGGGGTAAGCCATTCCGCGATGATCTTCCTCAGTTGCCGTAAGAGGTTTTCAGCTGTGTGCGTATTCTGGAAAGCGGTGATACAAAGCGTAGCCTGCCTAGGAAAGAGTTGGCGTTTGCGAGATGCTGCTACTGGTGCCGCCGCTGCTGTTCTTGCGGCGGGAGTCCATACATCTACCCAGTGGGCTGTCACAGTCATATAGTCCTGACCCTGCCCTGCTCCACTTGTCCACATGTCCGTGGTTAAGTGGACATTGGGTACAGCTGCATTTTTTAGGACACTGGTGACTCTTTTTCTGAGGTCTGTGTACATTTTCGGTATCGCCTGCCTAGAGAAATGGAACCTAGATGGTATTTGGTACCGGGGACACAGTACCTCCAACAAGTCTCTAGTTGGCTCTGCAGTAATGATGGATACCGGAACCACGTTTCTCACCACCCAGGATGCCAAGGCCTCAGTTATCCGCTTTGCAGTAGGATGACTGCTGTGATATTTCATCTTCCTCGCAAAGGACTGTTGAACAGTCAATTGCTTACTGGAAGTAGTACAAGTGGGCTTACGACTTCCCCTCTGGGATGACCATCGACTCCCAGCGGCAACAACAGCAGCGCCAGCAGCAGTAGGCGTTACACGCAAGGATGCATCGGAGGAATCCCAGGCAGGAGAGGACTCGTCAGAATTGCCAGTGACATGGCCTGCAGGACTATTGGCATTCCTGGGGAAGGAGGAAAATGACACTGAGGGAGTTGGTGGGGTGGTTTGCGTGAGCTTGGTTACAAGAGGAAGGGATTTACTGGTCAGTGGACTGCTTCCGCTGTCACCCAAAGTTTTTGAACTTGTCACTGACTTATTATGAATGCGCTGCAGGTGACGTATAAGGGAGGATGTTCCGAGGTGGTTAACGTCCTTACCCCTACTTATTACAGCTTGACAAAGGGAACACACGGCTTGACACCTGTTGTCCGCATTTCTGGTGAAATACCTCCACACCGAAGAGCTGATTTTTTTGGTATTTTCACCTGGCATGTCAACGGCCATATTCCTCCCACGGACAACAGGTGTCTCCCCGGGTGCCTGACTTAAACAAACCACCTCACCATCAGAATCCTCCTGGTCAATTTCCTCCCCAGCGCCAGCAACACCCATATCCTCCTCATCCTGGTGTACTTCAACACTGACATCTTCAATCTGACTATCAGGAACTGGACTGCGGGTGCTCCTTCCAGCACTTGCAGGGGGCGTGCAAATGGTGGAAGGCGCATGCTCTTCACGTCCAGTGTTGGGAAGGTCAGGCATCGCAACCGACACAATTGGACTCTCCTTGTGGATTTGGGATTTCAAAGAACGCACAGTTCTTTGCGGTGCTTTTGCCAGCTTGAGTCTTTTCAGTTTTCTAGCGAGAGGCTGAGTGCTTCCATCCTCATGTGAAGCTGAACCACTAGCCATGAACATAGGACAGGGCCTCAGCCGTTCCTTGCCACTCCGTGTGGTAAATGGCATATTGGCAAGTTTACGCTTCTCCTCCGACAATTTTATTTTAGGTTTTGGAGTCCTTTTTTTACTGATATTTGGTGTTTTGGTTTTGACATGCTCTGTACTATGCCATTGGGCATCGGCCTTGGCAGACGACGTTGCTGGCATTTCATCGTCTCGGCCATGACTAGTGGCAGCAGCTTCAGCACGAGGTGGAAGTGGATCTTGATCTTTCCCTAATTTTGGAACCTCAACATTTTTGTTCTCCATATTTTAATAGGCACAACTAAAAGGCACCTCAGGTAAACAATGGAGATGGATGGATTGGATACTAGTATACAATTATGGACGGGCTGCCGAGTGCCGACACAGAGGTAGCCACAGCCGTGAACTACCGCACTGTACTGTGTCTGCTGCTAATATATAGACTGGTTGATAAAGAGATAGTATACTCGTAACTAGTATGTATGTATAAAGAAAGAAAAAAAAAACACGGTTAGGTGGTATATACAATTATGGACGGGCTGCCGAGTGCCGACACAGAGGTAGCCACAGCCGTGAACTACTGTACTGTGTCTGCTGCTAATATATAGACTGGTTGATAAAGAGATAGTATACTCGTAACTAGTATGTATGTATAAAGAAAGAAAAAAAAACCACGGTTAGGTGGTATATACAATTATGGACGGGCTGCCGAGTGCCGACACAGAGGTAGCCACAGCTGTGAACTACTGTACTGTGTCTGCTGCTAATATATAGACTGGTTGATAAAGAGATAGTATACTCGTAACTAGTATGTATGTATAAAGAAAGAAAAAAAAACCACGGTTAGGTGGTATATACAATTATGGACGGGCTGCCGAGTGCCGACACAGAGGTAGCCACAGCCGTGAACTACTGTACTGTGTCTGCTGCTAATATATAGACTGGTTGATAAAGAGATAGTATACTCGTAACTAGTATGTATGTATAAAGAAAGAAAAAAAAACCACGGTTAGGTGGTATATACAATTATGGACGGGCTGCCGAGTGCCGACACAGAGGTAGCCACAGCCGTGAACTACCGCACTGTACTGTGTCTGCTGCTAATATATAGACTGGTTGATAAAGAGATAGTATACTCGTAACTAGTATGTATGTATAAAGAAAGAAAAAAAAACCACGGTTAGGTGGTATATACAATTATGGACGGGCTGCCGAGTGCCGACACAGAGGTAGCCACAGCCGTGAACTACCGCACTGTACTGTGTCTGCTGCTAATATATAGACTGGTTGATAAAGAGATAGTATACTTGTAACTAGTATGTATGTATAAAGAAAGAAAAAAAAACCACGGTTAGGTGGTATATACAATTATGGACGGGCTGCCGAGTGCCGACACAGAGGTAGCCACAGCCGTGAACTACCGCACTGTACTGTGTCTGCTGCTAATATATAGACTGGTTGATAAAGAGATAGTATACTCGTAACTAGTATGTATGTATAAAGAAAGAAAAAAAAAACACGGTTAGGTGGTATATACAATTATGGACGGGCTGCCGAGTGCCGACACAGAGGTAGCCACAGCCGTGAACTACCGCACTGTACTATGTCTGCTGCTAATATATAGACTGGTTGATAAAGAGATAGTATACTCGTAACTAGTATGTATGTATAAAGAAAGAAAAAAAAACCACGGTTAGGTGGTATATACAATTATGGACGGGCTGCCGAGTGCCGACACAGAGGTAGCCACAGCCGTGAACTACCGCACTGTACTGTGTCTGCTGCTAATATATAGACTGGTTGATAAAGAGATAGTATACTCGTAACTAGTATGTATGTATAAAGAAAGAAAAAAAAACCACGGTTAGGTCACTGGTATATACAATTATGGACGGGCTGCCGAGTGCCGACACAGAGGTAGCCACAGCCGTGAACTACCGCACTGTACTGTGTCTGCTGCTAATATAGACTGGTTGATAAAGAGATAGTATACTACTAATATTATATACTGGTGGTCAGGTCACTGGTCACTAGTCACACTGGCAGTGGCACTCCTGCAGCAAAAGTGTGCACTGTTTAATTTTAATATAATATTATGTACTCCTGGCTCCTGCTATAACCTATAACTGGCACTGCAGTAGTGCTCCCCAGTCTCCCCCACAATTATAAGCTGTGTGAGCTGAGCAGTCAGACAGATATATAATATATATAGATGATGCAGCACACTGGCCTGAGCCTGAGCAGTGCACACAGATATGGTATGTGACTGACTGAGTTACTGTGTGTATCGCTTTTTTCAGGCAGAGAACGGATATATTAAATAAACTGCACTGTGTGTCTGGTGGTCACTCACTATATAATATATTATGTACTCCTGGCTCCTGCTATAACCTATAACTGGCACTGCAGTAGTGCTCCCCAGTCTCCCCCACAATTATAAGCTGTGTGAGCTGAGCAGTCAGACAGATATATATAATATTATATATAGATAATAGATGATGCAGCACACTGGCCTGAGCCTGAGCAGTGCACACAGATATGGTATGTGACTGAGTCACTGTGTGCTGTGTATCGCTTTTTTCAGGCAGAGAACGGATTATATTATGTACTCCTGGCTCCTGCTATAACCTATAACTGGCACTGCAGTAGTGCTCCCCAGTCTCCCCCACAATTATAAGCTGTGTGAGCTGAGCAGTCAGACAGATATATATAATATTATATATAGATAATAGATGATGCAGCACACTGGCCTGAGCCTGAGCAGTGCACACAGATATGGTATGTGACTGAGTCACTGTGTGCTGTGTATCGCTTTTTTCAGGCAGAGAACGGATTATAAATAAAAGTGGTGGTCACTGGTCACTATCAGCAAAACTCTGCACTGTACACTACTGAGTACTCCTAATGCTCCCCAAAATTAGTAAATCAAGTGTCTCTCTAATCTATTCTAATTCTAAACGGAGAGGACGCCAGCCACGTCCTCTCCCTATCAATCTCAATGCACGTGTGAAAATGGCGGCGACGCGCGGCTCCTTATATAGAATCCGAGTCTCGCGATAGAATCCGAGCCTCGCGAGAATCCGACAGCGTCATGATGACGTTCGGGCGTGCTCGGGTTAACCGAGCAAGGCGGGAAGATCCGAGTCGCTCGGACCCGTGAAAAAAAACATGAAGTTCTGGCGGGTTCGGATTCAGAGAAACCGAACCCGCTCATCTCTACTTTATACATTGCCGTATTGGCGGACAAGAAACGCACAATTAATTAATAAAGGATATCTGTCTTTAAGAAAACAATAATTGACCCTCTACTAATGGTTAATATATTATAATGTGCATGAATATCATTGGTTAAAAGGGGACAAAATACATTCAAGTAATGTCACATGTATTTGCAAATATGTATGAAGGACTTTACAAAATAAAGGTTATCCCTGTACTTTTGTGTATATGATAAAGGGTTATCATGAAAATATACGTCATATCATAACTGAGAATCGATTGGCCACTTACCATTATATTTGTATATCAATCTCATTATATGAACATAAAGTGACACACAGCCAAACGACTATTCTCTCAGGGGAATTTATACTGGAGAAATTGCAGATCTCCAATGGTATAGTGATACAGTTACAATGTGAAAAGATACCCTGTTTATATAAGCAACAATTGTATCCATCATAACATTCCATTTAATACAGAATGAATTTATGTGCACTATTTAGCAGTAACTGCAATATTCAATAGAACAAAAGTACAGATATAATACCTAGGTTGGGAATTATTGTCCTTGTAAAGCAATACATTACATAATAATGCTCAAATTCAATTAGAATAAAAATTGTTTAATATCAATTGAGCAAGGTTGCTACAGGTTTACTAGGGAATAGAACAAAGATAAGGTTACAGTTCATCCATTATAGATCACATTTGTCCCAATCATATTGTTTTCAGTTATATACGAGTGAAATATAACATATAGGTCTAGTATATACAATCAAGAAATAACAGGTGGCACATGGCTTTGTTTTTAACATCTCTTTATTATTTCTCGCCAGGACAAAACAAAACCTCTTTCCTTTGTTTGTCCATTTTTTCTACATCACGTCCAACTATTTTTTATTGTTTTTATATTTCGCTATTTGAGGCCTCACTTAGAGGTCAAAATACTTCATATGGGATACTAATAAAGTTGATTCATTCCATATGGGTATTGGTAATGTACTATAAATTGAGTGTCAACTCGTATATATAAAAAAGTTTAATGACACAGATACCACATTAACAATAACACTTTGTATTTATGGGAGTGAGTGCACCCATAGAAACTGATCCATGTTCCCTTTTTCTTCCTTTTTTGCATATATTTTAGGATCAGTGGGTAGCACCAGTCTACAGATTCATGTGTGCGTGATACACAAAAATAAAGAGACTATGGCCCTCATTCCGAGTTGATCGCTCGCTAGCTGCTTTAAGCAGCATTGCACACGCTAGGCCGCCGCCCTCTGGGAGTGTATCTTAGCTTAGCAGAAGTGCAAGCGAAAGGTTAGCAGAATTGCTCGAAAATCTTTTCCTGCAGTTTCTGAGTAGTTCCAGACCTACATACTAGATTGCGATCACCTCAGTCCGTTTAGTTCCTTCTTTGATGTCACAATCACGCCCTGCGTTCGGCCAGCCACTCCCCCGTTTCTCCAGCCACTCCTGCGTTTTAGCCAGACACACCAGCGTTTTTTAGCACACTCCTGGAAAACGCTCAGTTACCACCCAGAAACACCCACTTCCTGTCAATCACACACCGATCAGCAGAGCGACTGAAAAGCGTCACTCGCCCCTGTGTAAAATTGCTTAGTTTTGTGTGAAATTACATGGCGCGTGCGCCCTGCGGCCCATACGCATGCGCAGAACAGCCGATTTTTAGCCTGATCGCTATGCTGCGAAAAACGGCAGCGAGCAATCAACTCGGAATAACCCCCTATATCCATGAAATTTACACTTCATTAGAACAGGTCTGGTGCGGGACTTCCTTCTACCTTATGTACTAAGTTATTTCTTTAATTAAATAAATACTGCTATCTGCTACCATAACTTCTGGTACTCCATATCTGCACATAACTTCTGAAACTAATTTTCTAGCTATTGATTTTGCTGTGGCTTTTGTCATTGGCAAATACCGTATATACTCGAGTATAAGTCGACCCGAATATAAGCCGAGGCACCTAATTCTACCACAAAAACCTGGGAAAACTTATTGACTCGAGTATAAGCCTAGGGTGGGAAATGCAGCTCTAGCCGTACACAGCCCTCAGTGCCAGATATGCCCTCATACTGCCAGATATGCCCCCACAGTGCCAGATATGCCCCCACACTGCCAGATATGCCCCCACACTGCCAGATATGCCCCCAGTGCCAGATATGCCCCACAGTGCCTGATGTGCCAGATATGCCCTCATGCTGCCACATATGTCCCTCATGCTGCCACATATGTCCCTCATGCTGCCACATATGTCCCTCATGCTGCCACATATGCCCCTCATGCTGCCACATATGCCCCTCATGCTGCCACATATGCCCCTCATGCTGCCACATATGCCCCCTCATGCTGCCAGATATGTCCCCTCATGCTGCCACATATGCCTCCTCATGCTGCCAGATATGCCCCCTCATGCTGCCAGATATGTCCCCTCATGCTGCCAGATATGTCCCCTCATGCTGCCAGATACGTCCCCTCATGCTGCCAGATACGTCCCCTCATGCTGCCACATATGCCCCCTCATGCTGCCAGATATGCCCCCTCATGCTGCCAGATATTGCCCCCTCATGCTGCCAGATATTGCCCCCTCATGCTGCCAGATATTGCCCCCTCATGCTGCCAGATATGTCCCCTCATGCTGCCAGATATGTCCCCTCATGCTGCCAGATATGTCCCCTCATGCTGCCAGATATGTCCCCTTATGATGCCACATATGCCCCCTCATGCTGCCAGATATGTCCCCTCATGCTGCCAGATACGTCCCCTCATGCTGCCACGTATACCCCCTCATGCTGCCAGATATGCTCCCTCCCCAAGTGCCAGGTATGCCCCACAGTGTTGTTACTTACCCCTCCGTCGATCCCGCGCTGTCTTCTGGAGGGACACGAAGCGCACAGCACGCGCCTCTCCTGTGTCCCTCCTGCATCTTCGGCGGCCGCGGCAGGTCTATTAAAGGAAGTGCCGGTTCGTGATCAGAGGTCACGAACGGGTACTTCCTGTAATAGAACCGCCGCTGCTGCCGCCGGAGATGCAGGAGGGACACAGGAGAGCCGCGCGCTGTGCGCTTCGTGTCCCTCCTTCACACTGCTCTGCCTCTGCCTGTCACTGACTCGAGTATAAGCCGAGGTGGCTTTTTCAGCACAAAAAAAAGTGCTGAAAAAGTCGGCTTATACTCGAGTATATACGGTAACTGAAAATGTCTGTGGCTGCCAATACATCTTTGGCAGTTTAGATATAGTCAATTTGCAGTCTTTGAAATGGAAAATAACTTTTGGGGGATTGCTGTCTTGACCATCTGTCCTGGAATGGACATTTCCACATATCCAGTAGGCTTGTACAAACTTGGTTGCAGCTGGATAACATCCTGGAGCTATCCATCTTTTATTAACTGAATGTCCCATTTGATCCTTTCCCAGGTGTGTGAGTCCATGGTTGACTTGACACATAAGTGGATATAAGCTTCTGGGTAAGCATAATTTATTTTCTAATTTCCATAAGCCAGTGTCTTCTTCTTGTCTGGCTCCTCTGGTCTGTCATGCTGCTTTTGTTATGCACACCAGTGCCTGCAGGAAAGTACTGGTGTCAGAACTGTTATGCACTCCAGTGCCTGCAGGAATGTACTGGTGTTTGAACTGTTATGCAAAACAAATGGACTCACAGACAGACTGGGGAATATGACATAACGTACACAGAAGGTGATAGGGTAACAAAATACACACAAAGTGAACAGAGAAGCCCAGAGGCTAAGGAACTGGGTATCTCCCTTGTATTAGAAATGCTCAGATGGGAAAAGCAAGATGTTGTGTTTTAATACGTAGAGAACCCGAAATGCTGTTGCTAAGGGCAACAGCAAAACCCTAAAAGGTTACCAACGGGTGTGGCAGTAAACTCCTTGGTCAGAGATGGAATGATAGACACAAGGAGAGTCTCCACAATCCTAATTCTCACTTGCAGTGCACAGGTTCAGCTTACTGCCACTAAACTGACCCCTGACACCTAGCACAGTGAGACAGGATTAGACAGGCAAGTCTTAGAATACAGCCGCAAACTTGCTAAGTTCACAGAGTAGTAACAGAACCCCAGCAAGCTAAACGACTGACACCAGTCTTACTGCTAGGTCTGGATTGGCAGAGTGTAATACCAAATCCCCAGGCCTATTTGCAGTAAGCAACAAACAAATACAAAGCTACACAGTACTGGCTAACTTTCAGGAACTGACTAACCAAAACCAACAAAGATTCAGCAGCATCTGCTTACCCTGAGAAGAGGCCTTATAAAGCAGGTGCTGTCCACGCCCCACTCAGACCTCACAGACTGTGAGCACAAAAACCAGCACCGGATCCCCTGCCGTGCACAGAGCCTATAACCACTGCACAGCAAAAGACCCGAACCGGAGTATCAGCTGCGCTCAGGTTACTCCACTAGCACTTGTCTCCCGGTTGCCATGATGACGTGGCAGCACAGGGCAGGAGACCCTAACAGCTTTTTCTTCAGGACCTGCTTGTTCCTGAAATTTCTTCAAATCCTGTAGATCAGGCATTTGAGGCTTTGCTTCTTTCTGTTACTTTTGTATGTGTGGTGTAGACGGCTACCTTTACTGGTTGTTTGTTTGGTTGCTTTCTTTATCCACAGGCTACTTTCTCACTCTCTCCTGCTTGGTTCTGAAGTTCAATCAGCGTAACACAATCAGACATTTGGTCTGGCACTGGGGTGGTTACTGTATAGGCTTGTCTTTTGCTGATGAGGCATCTTGCTGCCCTATTGGCTTCAGCATCTTGCCAGATTGTTGCCTCTTGTTTCCTCTTGTTTCAGGAGTGTCATTTCCTGAGTGTGCCTGGATCTTCATTACTGCAACCTATTCTGTGGCCCTTGCAGAGCTCCAAACTGGTGTCTGATCAGTGAAGCATGTTGTATGTCTTCACCACTTGCCTTCTTGAAGCCTCCACTTTTCCATATCTGGCCTACACTCTTGTGCTGGGATGGTAAGAATCTTGAATCCACAACTTCATGTTCAGTGGTTACTACATATCCTGTATCAGGAATTCCATCCTAATAGTACCTTGATCCATCTACATATAGCTCATGCTGAGCATAAGGTAGTTCATGTTCTAGTAAAGCCACACAATCATGGGAAAAAGAAACATTTTGCTCTTAGTAGAACTATCATCTTGCTCTGGATTTTGCTTATTAGAACTATCATCTTACTCTGGACCATTCCTCTGCGTCCATGATGATATGTCTGTATCCTCCTTCTCTCGACCACCTTCCTGGTCCTTATTATCTTCTTTCTTGCTGATCTATAAGTAGATAATGAAGATAATCTGTTTCTCCCTCCTTTTGAATCTTGAGATTCTACACCTTCATTTATTAATGATGGAAAAAGGGTTTCTGGGTTGAGGGTAGTACATCTTCTGATGGTTACATTGTTGGACCTACCAGTGCTACTTCATACATGGTCAGCCTTGCTGCTGACAGGTGTTTGGTTCTTGCTTGCTGAAGATTTTCTGTACCTGCATGTGGTACATGGATGATAAGCTCATGCTTCAGCACTATGTCTGTGCACTTGTCCTCTTCTAGGACTGTGGATTTAGCCCTGTGTCTGTACTCTTGTCCTCTTCTAGGACTGTTGCTGCTGCCACTGCTCTAATGCCGGTAGATGCTCCTTGAGTAATGTTGTCAAGCTTGCTTGAGTGGTAGGCCACTGGTCTTCGCCTTTAGTCCATATTTATGCGTAAGGAGTTCTATGTATGGCCTCCTTCTTCTATAGTCAGGTAGTTATAGGGCTTGAGATAAGGAAACTGCTGCTTTCAATTGTTCAATTGTTTTAATCATCTGTTACTGTGTGTCGGATGTTGACTGTCCCTCCCTTTCAGTGTTGTCATACAATGCTTTCATGTAGACTGATGCTAGAGGTATCCATTTTCTGCAGTATCCTACTAGGCCCAGGAATGATCATCTGACTTGCTTGACACTAGTTGGCATCTTAGCTTGCAGTATGAGTTTCTTCCTCTCTTCTGTTAGATGTCGGGTACCTTGAGTGTCCAAAGAAAATTACCTTTTGCTTTGCTAGCTGCAATTTCTCCTTTCGAGGCTATGCAGTATTGTTCTTCCAGAAACTTCAATAAGGACACTGTCTCTTTTTGATACTTCTTTCAGTGGAGGTGGCAATCAGCAGGTTATTCACAGACTGTATTAGCTGTGTATCTTCTGGATAAATCACTTGGTGATGTAACCCCTCCCTGGGGTACTCTGGTCTAGAAGTTTTGCTTGCTTTCTTCCTCAACTGGTACAGTGGGAATGAGCCAATACTAAACTTCTGTTACAAATTGCTTCTAAAAATGGTTCTGTATTTCCTTTGATAAGTTGCTGGAAAACTCAACTTCTGCTGGGTTGTATTGTATTCTTGCTTGGATAAGCTTCAGTACTTTGTGCTTCAGCAAAGTCACTGGACATGTACTCCAAGGTCAAGAACTGGACTGGTATTGGCAACTGTAGTTCTTGCATCTCCTGTCCCTTTAAGAGTTTCTGATATCATCAGTTCTTGTGATACCTCCCGCTGCTGTCTTCTGCATCTGCTGGCTCCAGTATTTATTGGTCACAAATGTCCTACTTTAGTGGGCAAGCTGACTAATCATACCTTCTGTTGTTTCTTCTGTAGACATTATGTTCACTGGGAGGCACCTGAAGAAGCCGCAATTCACGTTTGCAGAAGAAGCATCAATAATTTGTCTTTTGGGACCTCTTCTGTCTTGTTCCTTATTATCTGTATTTGATAATTCGGCCATATGGAACCAGCTTTTGTGGCTTCTCTGTGGGATTTATAACATAAACGGACTGTGGCTGATTACTTTGCTTGTCGGTATCTTTCCCTTTGCTGTCGCATTTAAATTTCCATGAACCTTGCTTATAGGGAGTAACCCTTAACTTTCTCTCATTACCGCTTCTAGTACTACGTGCTGTGGGCAGTACCCCAGACTTATCAGTTCTGCATTTTTCAGAACTAGGAACATTACAATTTAGACAATCTTTATTTGTACATTGCCATCCTGATACTTTTGTATAAACCAGGGAACAATTTGGATTCACTGTATTTGTGGATGACATATTTAAAACTATTCCGGAGGTTGGGTACAACTAAACCATTAAGTATTTTTAACACTCAAGTATATTAAACTTAGGTAAGATTTAACACTTAAGTATCAATATCCAGGATCTAAAGGATCATGGGATATGCAGTTATGTTCTCGATTTCCTGAACTAGCAAGAAAACTCAACCACTCTTTGCTGATATCACTTGGTTTTGGAATAAAGTGACACCCCATCAATATATAAACACTTTCTACTGAGTCCGTAGTCTTTCTCCACACTCCTGGTTCAGCACAAAATTATTTTCTATAATTGCCACACACAAACACTCTGAGCATACGTCTTCTGTCGACATGTGTATACGCTTTTAACTTCTTATTCATACAGGTGATGTATTGAACCTTATGCCCCTGAAACAGTTTGTCAAATTCTTAATAGTGTCAGAAAAACCTCGTTAATCGATACAGTGTTTGTTGTTCGCTTCAAATCTCCCTCATTAGTCAACACTTCCCTTCCTCTGGGAAGTTTGCCCCTTAAACAAATTGCACCAATAAGTGCCTATTTTTCCTTCCCTAGCACTGACGATTTCCAGGGGCTCACTGTGCTGTCCCTTCTCATGATTGATCAATTCACTTTGCGAAATCCTTCGGGGGCTGCACCTTTAGTACTTTTGTACTGCGCAGTATCAAAAACAAAAGTCAGTATATACCTCAGCTTAAAAGATTTACTCTTTCAAGCTTCACACTTACAGTAATAAGAGTTTTCCAGGGAACTCCCATTTTAGAAAACCTAGTATTCTAAACATCACACTTGGATTAAGCGTTTTCTTAGGAAAATACCTAAGTTTAAAAGACTTACTCTCTTAAACGTCACACTTATATTATATAAGTGTTTTCTGTATTCATCAACAGAAAAAGGTCCAACTGAAGCAAAATACCTGGATCTCAATTCTCTGACACAAACCAAAAATCTGTTATTACTGACTTGACTCAACACTGAGTCAAGTGTCTTTTCATATGCGAATGAATTACCTTTGGCAATAATAGATTTAACATTTTTCTAATTATGTTAAACTCTTTGAACAGATAGGAATAAATTCTAGTGACAAATGATTAATAGGTGGACAATCCTAGACAATAGGGATAAGCCCCACCAACAATCTGCAATACTGTATCAGCTAGTATATTTTTCTATGAAAAACTGATACCACTATTACCACACTTTGTATGTTAAATCTTGACAGCAGATTCCTTACATTAAAAGAGACACACAGTCCCTGGCTATACTAGATTTAAAAAGGCTGAGTAAACGTTAAACGTTATATAATTATATAACTGGTTAAATGTTATATAATTAACAGGTAATTTATCAAGACAATACGGAAATTTATCACCAATACATTTTTCTATCACCACTTTAAGCGCCTTGAGTCCTATTGGAGAAAAAGCGCTATATAAATAAAATTACTATTATTATTATTTTCATCAACATGACACCCCACAACTGTTGCAAAAACCTGTCTTAAGGTTCCCTAAAAAATAAAATCACTGTTTTGCAATATACCTCTGTCTTCACAATATTTAGACTCAATAGCAGGATTATACCACAAAAAAATCTGACCCGTCATTTAAAAATAATACCACTTTTTTTCTCTTGCAAAAGTGAAACTGAAACAAGACTTTAAAATAAAACCATATTTTTCTCTTGCAACAGTGAAACTAAAACTTATAACTTAATCAGCGTACACTGAAAAAAATGAATGTTTTTCAAACAGACAATTGGATCCAAATGATCGCGTATTGCTTACCCAATCATAGGAACAGACCAAAGGACTGTATACAAGTACTAAAAGAGTAAACAAGTTGATAAATAATGATCAATCTTTAGATTACTCACCCGGGTATGTAAGTAGTTGCATATGTCCAGAAGTGGTGTCGTCATCCCTGGCCCCCTGCACTCACCCCTCCCCTACCCCTACAGCAGCATCTACATACCCCCTCCCCCATCTGTGCCCCACCCGCAGCACCTCTCGACCCCCTCCCCCATCCGCACCCCTTGTGCACCTGCTCTTCCCCCATCTGCACACCCTCTGAAACCACCCCTCCACCACCCGCAGTGGCTCAGGACTCCCTGCCCCACCTGCGGCACCACCACACCCACCCCATCCTCACCCACAGCACCGACGCAACTGCCCCTCTCCCACCCCCTGACCCCATCCATGTCTCCCCCGCACGCACCACTCCCCCAGCCACAGCACCTACTAGGTGATTCATCAGGCCCTATTCACGCTGTTGCAAGGGGCTACAGCCCCTTAACCATTGCACACCCTTTGCCCGTGTACTATTTAACCACTCACAAAATTATGATTGGAGGTAATACTCTATATCCCGCAACCACCCTATTTCCACCTTTGGCACCCCTGCAAATGCCCCTCCTCCAATCATCGGAACTCCCGCAACCACCATCCCCCAACCTCCGTGGCTCAGGACTCTCTCCCCCACCCACGGCACCCCTATTCGCGACTATCCCGCACTTGGCACTCCACCAACCACATCACTTTTGCCCCATCCACCCCTCCTACAACTGCAGCATCTACAGACACCCTCTCCCATCCGCAGGGCATAATGAGCCACCTAGCATTTAATGTTTTGTGATTGTTTGGCCCCATACTGTAAAGATATGTCCTCATACACTAAGTGGGAAATTTGCTAACAATTGTTTTGGGCTGCAATCCCAAATCATCCCTTATCGATAGAATGTTTTGCGCTGCAAATCACGTATTTACTATCAATCATGTTAGCTTCCATATTGTCTTTCAATTGTGTATCTAGTCATTTTATGGTGTGCTGGGAGGTGCAAATTTAGCTGCGATACAGCAGCATGTTTGTTGCTTTATCCTTTTATTTGTGCAAATAACCAGGACAGGCTCACAGAGTCTGGCACCAGTTATGGTTTTGTTTTTTGGGGGACACCTTTTTTTATAAGATATAGGGGTACATGTACTTAGCAGTGACAAAAAAATGGAGGAGTGAGCCAGTGTAGAAGTTACCCATGCCTACCAATCAGCTGCTCTGTAAACTTTTATAGTATGCAAATTATAAATGTTATGTCAATGCTGATTGATTGCCATGAGCAACTTCTCCACTGGCTCACTTCTCCACTTTTATCTCCCCCTAAGTCTTTGCTTCACTTAAATCACAAAAGCCTGGCTGATCTCACAGATCCATGCAGGCTATGCAATAAACATGCTAATCGCAAGGGCTTTGGTTTGGTGCAGTGAGGTTAGATTTTGGTGTGAGTTTGGCGATTTCTCAAAAAATATTCTTAGTAAATTTTTGATTAGCATTGGTACCAGTGTTACTTTGATAATGTTTGTTTCAATGTTGATTTTTCCACAATTCTGTCTGCAAAGTCGTTTGACATGTGATTTCCATACGAACTGGACTTTAGTAAATTCACGATTTGTAAAATTGCGGCATTTTGCTACACAAACATGATTGTCAGTAAATTTCCCCCTAAGCGTCTAATGGCATGAGATTCCTGGAGCCACAGAGATGCCACAAGAGCTGTAATGTACAGAACAGTGTTGCCTTAGTCCAGAGGTGTAGCTAGGCGCCATGGTGCCCTGAGCAAGGGCATGTTTTGGAGCCCCCTTCTCCTGTACTGAATTTTGGGCCTGGTCAACATGTGGTGGCAAGTTACATTTGAAAAGAAACAATATTTAAAAATCCTAAATTGGTGACATGGCCGGTTCCAGACCTTGTGGAGCTCAGGGCAAAAGTTTCCTTTGGGTGCCCCCCATGTTTAAAATAGGCTCAGTGCGTACTGATGGCTTGCAACAACAATATAGGGGCATGGCAGTACGGACGGTTTAATGGTTTGCATTACTGCCTCACAGCACTAGAAAGAGGGTGGGCAGCGCTGTCAGTCTCTCCCGCTATCACCTCTGGTCTGCCCTGTTCCCTACCTAGTCTCCGAGCCAGTGTGCACCACCTCTGCTTCCCCTCCTCCTGCACTGTGGCTGCCAGTACAGTGGCCCGCAGGAATGGGGGTTTGGGGGCGGTAGCGTGCCCTCTAATGTTTTTGGTGCCCGGAGTTCGCGCTCCACCAGAACCACCCTCGCTACACCCCTGCCTGAGTCTTAGCACAGAGGCAGCAAAAAGCCACTTGCAGAGTAGTATTTGATTATAACACTAATTGGTTTGACACACATAGAAAGTGATATACAACATAAAGCACAATGGATGAGGGTGGGGGAAAGCCCTGGCTGGTTGCATCTGAGTCCATTGCACACAGATTAAGACTCAGAGGGTCATTCCGAGTTGATCGCTCGCTAGCAGTTTTTAGCAGCCATGCAAACGCTATGCCGCCGCCCGCTGGGAGTGTATTTTAGCTTAGCAGAAGTGCGAACACATGTGCAGCCGAGCTCTGCAAAAACAGTTTGTGCAGTTTCAGAGTAGCTCAGAACCTACTCAGCGCTTGTGATCACTTCAGCCTATTCGTGTCCGGATTTGATGTCATACACCCGCCCAGCGAACACCCATCCACACCTGCATTTTTTCAGACACCCCTGCGTTTTTGCAAACACTCACTGAAAATGGTCAGTTGACACCCAGAAATGCTCCTTTCCTGTCAATCTTCTTGCGGCCGCCAGTGCGAATGAAAGGTTTGCTAGAACCTGTGCACAACCACAACGGCCTTTGTAACCGTACATCACGCGTGCGCATTGCGGTGCATGCTCATGTGCAGAAATGCCAATTTTTAACCTCAATGCTGTGCTGCGAAAATCTGTAGCAAACGAACAACTCGGAATGACCCCCTCAGTCACACAGATGTATACATTTTGCAAATCCCAGTGGTGTGTGTGGGTTATTCAGAGATGGTCGCGGATTTTGCAATCTTAGCAAAATCTGCGACCACTAAAATCACACACTGGGGGCTGCCCAGCACTGGGCAAGGTTGCCCAGCATGTGTTGCACCACCCTGCAATGCAATCACAATTTGATTGAGGACAGCCATGACACACCTGCGTTTCCAGGGTGCGATTGCATAATGACTGGCTGCGCACGCACACTACAGCTGCTGCACATGTGTAGGTGGCCATTAAGCAGCCGTTTGTATGATCGCAGCTGCTGCAATAGGTTCTAAATATGGCCCTGTGTATGCTAGCAATAATTATTTGTAGCTTCCAGATGTATTATTTATGCATATTTTAAATAAAAAGATGTTTGGCATGGCCGATTCTCCATGGACCTTGCACACCGAGAGGGGCTATCTGACATGACTGAAGCCATAGTATAACGGAACACATCGTTAGTTAAAAAAACATGATGTTTGACATGTTGCCCATCAGGGTCACTTCTTTTGTTATTTGCATATCTGCCTCTGGTGGTTTCTACAGTATACAGTTGGAGCCTCCGTTATCTTACCTGGCTGAGGCGCACACAAGCTCTCCCGGGGTGACTAGGTGATCCGTCCGCCTAGTCACGCCGGGAGTGCATGAGCCGCTTCCCATTGAGAGCGTCTCTGTCCGGACGGAGACGCTCTCCATTAAAGTGAATGGGGAGCATCTCCGTCCGGGCGCGCGCACCCGTCCAGATGGAGACACTCACAGTGACTAGGGGCGGGATGTATTAACATACATTGCCGCCCCTCGCCACTTATCACAGCGATGTTGATCACATATGTACTAACATATGCGATCAATATCGCAATGCGATGACGGTGGCCCCCCACGATACCTGTGAGGTGGTCTGCGGGGGGTCTCCATCACCTCCCTGGGATCTTCACACCGCCTAGATGCCGGGAAGCAGCAGCAGGCTGCCCCCCGGTGCCTCCTCCTCCCCCCTGCAGCCAGAAGGACCTCCGGCTGCATTGCTAGGGGGAGGAGGAGACTGCCTTCCGGGACCAGGGCTGCCTGGAGATAGGTATGCCGGCGGGGAGGGGGGTCAGCATCTGCGGCGGGGGCGGCGGAGCCGGCGGTCGGCAATATGAAGCCCATAGGCTCCTATAGGGTTTCGCCATCCAGAGATAGCAATACCCTGGATGGTGAATACGCGGCGGTAGGGTCTTAGTGCATTTAAAAATGAGGTAAAACCCCTGTTTTTGGTGGATTTACCGCATTTTTCCTTTAGTACATCCCACCCTAGGTGTGCCCAGGTGGGTACGCCTAGTCACATAAAGAGATTGAATGACGGAGGCTCCATCTGTATGTTACAGGTAATAAAATCCTGATGGAAATGTATATAATGCACAGTGTAGAGTTTAGAAAAATTGTGGTTTTGTGATTATTATGCCTGTAGTTAATCTTGCGGTTAAAAAAACTATTGAAAATAAACCAAATACAGAATATTTTGTTTGCCAACCATCCTGTAACACATATTCCAAACAGCCTGACATATTTACACTTTAATAATGAAATATTGGGGGTAATTCCAAGTTGATCGCAGCAGGATTTTTGATAGCAATTGGGCAAAACCATGTGCACTGCAGGGGAGGCAGATATAACATGTGCAGAAAGAGTTAGATTTGGGTGCGTAATTTTATTTCTGTGCAGGGTAAATACTGGCTGCTTTATTTTTACACTGCAAATTAGATTGCAGATTGAACACACCACATCCAAATCTAACTCTCTCTGCACATGTTATATCTGCCTCCCCTGCAGTGCACATGGTTTTGCTCAATTGCTATCAAAAATCCTGCTGCGATCAACTTGGAATTACCCCCATTGTCTGTAAGCAAAACTTATACAGCAGTAAAATATTAGCTAAGCAGAAAACTATCTAAAATAAACTCTGATACGCTGAGAAAAGTAGTCACAGAGTAAAAATAGACAATTCATATAAATACATTGAAACTAATATTGAAGTTTACATATGAAGTAAAACAAATCTCACATACTGTAATTAAACAATATTGTGCATATGTCAGTTGCAGCAACACACAGTAGTAGTAGTAGTAGTAGTAGTAGTAGTAGTAGTAGTAGTAGTAGTAGTTTTGTTGTTTTATTTGCAAGTTTGCACAGTTCCTAGTCACCTGGTGTGATGGCAGCTAAAACCAACTAGTCTTGTAACTTGCTTTGTTTTGCATTGACACTCCAGTACATGTCTTCAATGTTGTCAAGGACGGTGCAATTGAAAAGGGCAATCTCAATACTAGGGGGTAAATTTACTAAGCTCCCGATTCCATTCGCATATGAGGGGTAATTCCAAGTTGATCGCAGCAGGAATTTTGTTAGCAGTTGGGCAAAACCATGTGCACTGCAGGGGAGGCAGATATAACATGTGCAGAAAGACTTAGATTTGGGTGGGTTATTTCATTTCTGTGCAGGTTAAATACTGGCTGCTTTATTTTTACACTGCAAATTAGATTTCAGTTTGAACACACCCCACCCAAATCTAACTCTCTCTGCACATGCTAAATCTGCCTCCCCTGCAGTGCACATGGTTTTGCCCAACTGCTAACAAAATTCCTGCTGCGATCAACTTGGAATTGCCCCCATGGATTCATGGCCGTAAACTGTTTATCGATAATTTACTAAACACAAAATACGGCAGAGTTTGACCAATTAATTTTGAGGATCACGGCCCACCTGACCTGACATTTTTGTACAAATAGACCAGGATTTAACATATGAGGCACTGCATGTGGTAAAGATCAACAAGTCAATTAATTAAGTTGTTATCCTTCAGCTATATAAGCATTTGAATTATAGTCTAGTCATTGTGCTAGAGGGGTCTGTTATTATAATTACTAAGCAGCAACGGTTGTGGTTATGAACACCCAAATGACATAATTATACTTTGCTGTTTTTGATGAAACATTAAACCGCATCAATTACCATCTCATTAGCCTCTGGGGAGTGTCGAATTAACTATCTTTAACCGGACACTATTTGAAGGATTTTACACAGCGAATAAGCAAAACTCCAACATTGCTACAATATATATGACTTCAATAGAATCACAAGTCCAGTGCAACTGTGAGGAAGATAAACTAAAAATGACACAATTACTGAGAAATTATATATGTATTTAACATAATAACAGCTTTGTTTAGCTGCCAGGAATATCTTGCCAAAGAAGATACTTATTTAGGAAACACCTTCCAGTGTTGCAAGATCACTCTACAGAAGAGACATAAACTTATGAGGGTGTCATACGTATGTCCGCAGTAATATTATTGACCATACATTTATTACGTGAAGTTAGAATAAAGCAGCATGGATCAGAGCCGTAACTAGGTGTGTGCAGAGGGGGCACCGCACATAGCGCTACAGAGTAGGGGGTGCCATTGGTGGCACTTGTCAATTATATGTTTTAATTACTTTCACTTGCAACTTCCCCCTTTTTTGAAGCCCAACATCTCATGACTGCAGCTATCTCCTACCCTGACCCATTCTGTAGCTAATGGCTATACAACGTTCATGAATTCAACTTGAGATTTCTTTGTTATTCAGTCACACTGTCCATTATTACATTTCAAGATGCTGACATAACCGGGATTCGCACCCATTGCCTGTAGCATTGCAGTCAGACAATCATTCATTCATTCATTCATTGAGCTATCTGCCCTTACATAGAAAGGTAAATAATTGTAAGCTAGATAATTCTAACTATTTTAAGCTTACCATGTACTTTGTGAAAAATGATCAGCATTACGGCTGAGCAGATCTATGTAGTATGTGGCTGCAAGAGATCGGATGTGTGGCTGCACACTACATACAGTAGATCTGCTCAATTGAAATACTGATTATTTTTTTACAATAAAACACTAGCTTCATATAGTGTTCATAAGGTGTCATTCAGACCCGATTGCACGCTGCATTTTTTCACAGCCGTGTGATCGGGTCTCAACAGCACATGCGTGTAGCCCACAATGTGCAGGCAAGTCGAATCTAACAAAGAAAGCGATCACAGCGGCGATCGCAAGAAGATTGACAGGCAGGAGGCATTCGTGTGCAGCAACTCATCATTTTCTGGGAGTGTGCGGAAAAACGCAGGCATACCCAGCCATTCCGGAGGAGGAATCCTGACGTCACCACCTGTCCGGATCGTCACAGCGGCTGAGTAAGTCATGGGCTGTGCAGAAACTGCACAAACTTTTGTTTGTGCAGCTCACTGCACAGCCTATCACACACCTGCAAAGTGATTACCTTATCGCAGCAGTGCAAAAAACAGCCTGCGTGCGACCAGGTCTGAATTATACCCATAGTTTTGATGAAGCTCAATGAGTAGGGTGTTGAATTGTGTAGAATTCAACAGGTTAAAGGTTTGAATCCTGGGTATGACAGTATATTGAAAAGTGTTATTTAATCAAGGGTATTGTAACTGAAAAACAACAAGATCTCAAGTTAAGTGAAAGTGGTATTAAGATGATTTGTGTCCAAATCCATTTTCTTGCAGTGGTCTATAAATGTGTTTTTATATATATATATATATATATATATATATATACAAATAAAAACAATAGATACAGCGCTGGTTGTTTAAATGGAACACAATTTTTTTTATATATATGAATATATATAGGTGGAACCAAAAGTCACTCTGTGAGTGCTCAAAGCACTAGATCCTCCTTAGATAATTTTGGATCGCTGCTCCCCTTAGTCAATCCGAACTCCCACGAAGATGAATATCTGTCAATAAAACATATATGTGGTGTACGATAGACGTACAGTCTTTATATACTGCTATTCCACATATAAAAGGAATTGAAGCTGTACGGAAAGTACTTTTAAATGACCCTGAATTGAATGCCCCGTTAATTGATTTCATCTGTCAGTGCTTACATTTTGTGCTGGTGAGGAATTATTTCACCTTTCTTGATGACTGGTACATCCAGTCATGTGGGACGGCGATGGGCACGATTTGCGCACCTAGCCTAGCAAATATCTACATGGGTGAATGGGAAAGTACTGCCCTGGCACAATATAATGAACACATTGTCTTGTTTAAAAGATTTATCGATGATATCCTGATAATATGGAGTGGAGATGCAGAACAGCTTGAGACGTTTATTGAAGCTATTAATATCAATGAATATAATTTAAAGTTCTCACACAATGTTGATAGACAGAGAATAGAATACTTGGATCTTGTCCTTGATAGTTCAGAATCGGGAGAAACAGGGAAAATTAACACATACACCTTCTTTAAGAAGGTTGATTGTAATAGTTATCTTGATTTTTCCAGTTGTCATTTACCCAGTTGGAAAAGGAACATTCCTTTTTCACAGTTTACAAGGCTTAGGCGCAATTGTGCTAGTTTGGATACATTTGATGAACAAGCCACTATATACACTGATAGGTTTTTGGAACGAGGCTATCCTGTTGGTCTCATTGAACAGTCGAAAATGCGAGCTAGGGATAGGGAAAGAAAGGATTTATTGGTTTATAAAGATAAGAACATCGATCAATATGAAAGGAATAAGGGAATATGTCCACTTGTCACGGATTATAACAATGAGGCTGGAGCCATTAAGGCTATACTTAAGAGGAATTGGCACATATTACAATTAGATCCAGTGCTTGGAGAACATCTACCGAAACAGCCTGATGTATTCTATAGAAAAGCAAGGAATATTAAATCAATGGTGTCACGTAGTAGGCTGGAACCAATTAGAGAGAAAAAGGATAAGCATTTCTTGGATGATATTAAAGGTTGTTATGCTTGTGGAAGCTGTAAAGTATGTAAACTGCTAGATAAGGAGAAAACTGAATTTGGAGGAAAAAACGACACGAGAAAATATAAGATCAACAACTTTATTAACTGTAATTCCACTTATGTAGTATACATGCTCCTATGTCTCTGTGGATACAGGTACATAGGGAAAACAAAAAGAATGCTGAAGATCCGCATCTTAGAACATACTAGAAACATTAAAAATCAAACACTTAATCACAGTATTCCACGTCATTATCTATTGTTTTTCTTTGTGTATTTGTGATAACTTCCGAGAGATACACAGCTGCGGTTTATTGGATATTATATGTTGGTTATTTACAAATTGCATCGTATATTATAGTATTACATATTTTTAAATTGTTTTTAAATTGTTTGTCATTATGTTTAGAACTAATGAATTTAAGACCAAAAGGTCATTTGAATGTGCTAGAATTTTTAATGATAAGGAATTGGAAAATACATCAATTAAAGAGGGAGAAGTATTTACGAATGAGGTTGAGGATAAAATACCATTATTAGAGAAATTACTCATTAGAGAAACAAAAACCTGGTGGGACATCAATAGTTTGGAAAACTATCTTTAGTGTGAACGAGTTCCACATGGTTTACGTTTAATGAAAAATCCCACCGTAGGTTATGATAATGATAAGTTTCTAAAGGAGTGGTTTAGAATACTTGACCAATGTTCATTTGAGCTTATTAAATTATTGGTTTTTGAGAAAAAGAAAATACTGGAAGAGACAGAAAAAGAGCTTACTTCATTAGAAGCTGACACTCAGTTGATGGCTAAATATAAGACAGTTAAGACTGAGATAGATAAAAAGGTGAATAAAATAGAAGAAAAGATCATTGAGACTAAAAGTAACAAATTTATTCGGGATAAAAATGACTATCAAAAAAATCAGGTTAGGAACTGGCACATTAATAGAGGAATAGAAAGAAATCAGACTCTTGTTAAATCCAGTTGGAACAAACCTGTGGTACATCAACCATCTGAGCCAATGTTCCATGAATATCAGAAATCAAGACTGAATAGACGCCCCTCGCAGAATAAAAATAGAGATTGGCAGCAGGTTCGGTCTAGACAACGGAACCATGCTTACAATCCTCAGTATGATCGTCAAAGGAATCAGAAAGACAGCTTTCATTCCAATGGGTTCATTCATAGGAATAGATATGAACGTCTGGCATCAACTAGGGGTACCACGACGAATGATGGTCTGGATTTTCAGGAGGACCAAAGACCACCAAGGCTAAAAAACAGAGTAGAGAGATACCACTATGCAGGGACACCCACTCCATTAAGTCAAAAAAGACGACTAGAGGAAGGAGAGGAACAGGACGGAGTAGCAAGAGAATCCAAGAAACGCAGCATGCACTAGTCAGTCAGGATATAGGTGTATTCAATTTATCCAAAGTGGGGTTGAATAATGAGGAGAAAAATGTGTTAAGAAAAGGTTTGTCCTTCGCTCCGACATGCCACGTGAATAAAACCAATCTTTACATAGATCTCAGCCTCTATGTTAGAAATCTAACACTTAAAAGGCATTATCTACATAAAGAGGATGCCCCTTTAAGAAACTGGAGCAATGAAACTAGTATGAGATTAACATCAGGACTTAAGCCTAAATCCACATATTTTCCTATAGAATCTAAGGGTCCACATATAGAAATGTTTGCTCAAACAGTTAAGAAAGATATTGAAAAGCTTCAGAAAAGTACAAATCCGATACCCCCCAATCTAAAAAAATCTGAATATGCTGCATTAAAAAGTCTTGCCAACAATTCAGAAATAGTGATTAAGAGCGCAGATAAGGGGGGAGGTATAGTTATATTGGATAGATCTTATTACATTGAAGAGGCATATAACCTCCTGAGTGACACAGTCTCATATTGTAAACTCAGTGGAGACCCCACCACAGATTTTGTGAGTGAATTAAAATCCATCCTAGACAATGGGATTGAGAATAAATGTATATCACAGGAGGAATATAATTATCTATTAAATAAACATCCAAAAATTGCCACTTTTTATCATATACCTAAGCTGCACAAAAATCCCATCAGACCCCCAGGGCGTCCCATTATAGCGGGTATAGGATCCCTAACTGCGCATGTGTCAGAATTTGTAGATGTTTATATTAAGAAATACGTATTAAATCTTCCATCTCATCTACGTGATTCTACTCATGTTCTTCAAGTTCTAGAAAATGTAAAATGGGAGAGAAACTATATGTGGTGTACGATAGACGTACAGTCTTTATATACTGCTATTCCACATATAAAAGGAATTGAAGCTGTACGGAAAGTACTTTTAAATGACCCTGAATTGAATGCCCCGTTAATTGATTTCATCTGTCAGTGCTTACATTTTGTGCTGGTGAGGAATTATTTCACCTTTCTTGATGACTGGTACATCCAGTCATGTGGGACGGCGATGGGCACGATTTGCGCACCTAGCCTAGCAAATATCTACATGGGTGAATGGGAAAGTACTGCCCTGGCACAATATAATGAACACATTGTCTTGTTTAAAAGATTTATCGATGATATCCTGATAATATGGAGTGGAGATGCAGAACAGCTTGAGACGTTTATTGAAGCTATTAATATCAATGAATATAATTTAAAGTTCTCACACAATGTTGATAGACAGAGAATAGAATACTTGGATCTTGTCCTTGATAGTTCAGAATCGGGAGAAACAGGGAAAATTAACACATACACCTTCTTTAAGAAGGTTGATTGTAATAGTTATCTTGATTTTTCCAGTTGTCATTTACCCAGTTGGAAAAGGAACATTCCTTTTTCACAGTTTACAAGGCTTAGGCGCAATTGTGCTAGTTTGGATACATTTGATGAACAAGCCACTATATACACTGATAGGTTTTTGGAACGAGGCTATCCTGTTGGTCTCATTGAACAGTCGAAAATGCGAGCTAGGGATAGGGAAAGAAAGGATTTATTGGTTTATAAAGATAAGAACATCGATCAATATGAAAGGAATAAGGGAATATGTCCACTTGTCACGGATTATAACAATGAGGCTGGAGCCATTAAGGCTATACTTAAGAGGAATTGGCACATATTACAATTAGATCCAGTGCTTGGAGAACATCTACCGAAACAGCCTGATGTATTCTATAGAAAAGCAAGGAATATTAAATCAATGGTGTCACGTAGTAGGCTGGAACCAATTAGAGAGAAAAAGGATAAGCATTTCTTGGATGATATTAAAGGTTGTTACGCTTGTGGAAGCTGTAAAGTATGTAAACTGCTAGATAAGGAGAAAACTGAATTTGGAGGAAAAAACGACACGAGAAAATATAAGATCAACAGCTTTATTAACTGTAACTCCACTTATGTAGTATACATGCTCCTATGTCCCTGTGGATACAGGTACATAGGGAAAACAAAAAGAATGCTGAAGATCCGCATCTTAGAACATACTAGAAACATTAAAAATCAAACACTTAATCACAGTATTCCACGCCATTTTAAGGAACACCATTGCAGTGACCCCACCAAGCTAAGATTTAAAGGTATAGAACATGTGGCCCTGAATAAGAGAGGTGGTGATAGGGACAGTGAATTGGAAAGAAGGGAAACCTTCTGGATACTGACCCTCAAAACTTTAAAACCAGAGGGTTTAAATGAAGGGTTTGAAGTCACACCTTTTTTGAAATAATGTTGGTATGACCTGCACCTTTAAATTCTACCAGTATGATCTAACTGTGTTAGCAATTCTTGCGTTTGATAATGTTAATTATATATTTTTATCTGATAATTGTTCTTTTTCTGTCTAAATTATCTCCCTTAAAAATCATGTATGTGACTATTATGTGTAATGTTTTTTGTCATGCGTGTTAAAAGGTGTATACACGCATTTTTTACAAAGCACTCGTGATTTTGTAAACTGCACGGCTATTTGTGGTTTATCGCTTTTGCACAATAGTAATTGATTTAGAAATCATTTTTTAAAATCATGTCTATTTTTGTCTATTTCTTGCTATATATATATTTATATATGACAGAGCACTTTAAGGTTTTTAACCTTCAAACAGCCATACCGGTGTATTCATTTGATGACTGATGCTAATTTGGTGAGGATTGATAAATACTGATCCCAGCGTCACAGACTCCAGCCTTCTGACGAAGTCGATGACGAAACGCGTTAATGCGGAGTCGAGTGACGTATCGAAAATCCCTGCAGCTGACTGAGCGAGTAGTCACGGATGTGTGTAATCCTGCCCGTGAGTCTCAGGAAAACCGCCGCCGGCGGGTGGAGGATTCCATCGCGATTTTGTCTGACCCTTGTTCCAGTACTGCCTGGTGATTATTTGTGGAATCATGTGGTAACCAGCCCACACAGGTTGCCTTCTGGTACGAGTGTAATAGCTACATTTGTTTTAAGCACTTACGTGTTTGTTTGATTTTAAAATAAAAAAAGTTTATGCACTATGGAGCGCCCCCTCTATATGTTTTATTGACAGATATATATATATATATATATATATATATATATATATATGTCTATAGACCGGCACTCACTCCATAAACAACATCGTGCCCTGGTGCCCTCCAATGGATTAATGCAGAGAAAACATAATAGCAGGCGGCACTCGAAGGGTCTGAACAACCTAAATGAAGACACTGTGGACACAGTGTATGGTCTATATATATATATATATATATATATATATACACTGCTCAAAAAAATAGAGGGAACACTTAAACAACACAATGTAACTCCAAGTCAATCACACTTCTGTGAAATCAAACTGTCCACTTAGGAAGCATCACTGATTGACAATCAATTTCACATGCTGTTGTGCAAATGGAATAGACAGCAGGTGGAAATTATAGGCAATTAGCAAGACACCCCCAATAAAAGAGTTGTTCTGCAGGTGGTGACCACATACCACTTCTCAGCTCCTATGCTTTCTGGCTGATGTTTTGGTCACTTTTGAAAGCTGGCGGTGCTTTCACTCTAGTGGTAGCATGAGATGGAGTCTACAACTCACACAAGTGGCTCAGGTAGTGCAGCTCATCCAGGATGGCACATCAATGCGACCTGTGGCAAGAAGGTGTGCTGTGTCTGTCAGCGTAGTGTCCAGAGCATGGAGGCGCTATGAGGAGACAGGCCAGTACATCAGGAGACATGGAGGAGGCCGTAGGAGGGCAACAACCAGCAGCAGGACCGCTACCTCCGCCTTTGTGCAAGGAAGAACAGGAGGAGCACTGCCAGAACCCTGCAAAATGACCTCCTGGAAGCCACAAATGTGCATGTGTCTACTGAACTGATCAGAAACAGACTCCATGAGGGTGGTATGAGGGCCCGACGTCCACAGGTGGGAGTTGCGCTTACAGCCCAACACCATACAGGACGTTTGGCATTTGCCAGAGAACACCAAGATTGGCAAATTCGCCACTGGCACCCTGTGCTCTTCACAGATGAAAGCAGGTTCTCACTGAGCACATGTGACAGACGTGACAGAGTCTGGAGATGCCAAGGATAACGTTCTGCTGTCTGCAACATCCTCCAGCATGACTGGTTTGGCAGTGGGTCAGTAATGGTGTGGGGTGGCATTTCTTTGGGGGGCCGCACAGCCCTCCATGTGCTCGCCAGAGGTAGCCTGACTGCCATTAGATACCGAGATGAGATCCTCAGACTCCTTGTGAGACCATATGCTGGTGCGGTTGGTCCTGGGTTCCTACTAATGCAAGACAATGCTAGACCTCATGTGGCTGGAGTGTGTCAGCAGTTCCTGCAAGACGAAGGCATTGATGCTATGGACTGGCCCGCCCGTTCCCCAGACCTGAATCCAATTGAGCACATCTGGGACATCATGTCTCGCTCCATCCACCAACGCCACGTTGCACCACAGACTGTCCAGGAGTTGGCGGATGCTTTAGTCCAGGTCTGGGAGGAGATCCCTCAGGAGACCAACCGCCACCTCATCAGGAGCATGCCCAGGTATTGTAGGGAGGTCATACAGGCATGTGGAGGCCACACACACTACTGAGCCTCATTTTGACTTGTTTTAAGGACATTATATCAAAGTCGGATAAGCCTGTAGTGTGTTTTTCCACTTTCATTTTGAGTGTGACTCCAAATCCATACCTCCATGGGTTAATAAATTTGATTTCCATTGATAATTTTTGTGTGATTTTGTTGTCAGCACATTCAACTATGTAAAGAACAAAGTACTTAATAAGAATATTTCATTTATTCAGATCTAGGATGTGTTATTTTAGTGTTCCCTTTATTTTTTTGAGCAGTGTATGTATATATATATATATATATATATTTATATTAATCTTGTCATGTCCCTTCCCCACAAGGCATGCGCCTTATGTCCCTATTAAGAAAAATGGGGGGGGGGGGGCAATTCTCTCTCTGGCACAGGGCACCAGTATAAGCTTTTCTCCATCTATTAGGAGGCGGGTGTTCACCATTATGGCTGTCAGTTACAGCAGCGTCTTTCCAAAAGTGATGGTGCAATTCATGGGGTAATAGGCAAATGAGTGATACTGGGTAAAGCATTTCATCCCACAATGCACTGGGACTTTCTCCAGACTTAAGAGAAAGTCCCGCGCATTGTGGGACAAAACCATAGCGGTGAACACCTGCCTCCTAATAGACGGAGCAGAGCTTATACTGTCACCAACAAATACCTGGGGCATTGGCCGCCTCACCACCTGGGGAGAGAGATATGGCCCTGGCTTTAGTGGAGAAATTCCCGCACTTGTGGAGGGGTAACTATTACAGCAGCTATCTTACCATGTAAAGTGCTTTGTATTCTAATATAGCCGGGACGCCGGCTGCTCTTATTAACCATGTAAGGAACATTGGGGGTCATTCCGAGTTGATCGCTAGCTGCCGTTGTTCGCAGCACAGCGATCAGGCTAAAATCTGCATTTCTGCGCATGCGTATGAGCCACAATGCGCACGCATGACATACGGGTACAAAGCCCTTTGTGATTGTGCACAGGTTGTAGCAAAATTTTCAGTCGCACTGATGGCCGCAAGAAGATTGACAGGAAGGGGACGATTCTGGGTGGCAACTGACCGTTTTCAGGGAGGGTTTGCAAAAACGCAGGCGTGTCTGAAAAAATACAGGTGTGGCTGGGCGTTCGCTGGGCGGGTGTATCACGTCAAATCCGGACATGAATAGGCTGAAGTGATCGCAAGCGCTGAGTAGGTTCAGAGCTACTCAGATACTGCACAAACTTTTTTTGCAGATCTCGGCTGGACATGTGTTCACACTTCTGCTAAGCTAAAATACACTCCCCAGTGGGCGGCGGCATAGCGTTTGCACGGCTGCTAAAACTAGCTAGCGATCGATCAACTCGGAATGACCCCCCATTGTTACTATTACAACAAACAGCCTGTCGATACAGCGGGGTAATTGGCTACATTAACATCAGTGCAACAAACTGCTACGTAATTACAAGGAATAAAAAACAGGATAGCAGTGTAACTGGAGATTGAGAGGGAATTTATACCAGTGACTATAAAAATGTATACAATTATCTCTGGTAAACCAACAGTGTCTCCTAACATATGGTGTATATTGAATGAAAATCTATACATTTTTATGTTTTGTGAACTTTTGTGTTTTTGTGTTGTTTGGTATTGTTCGTTTTTAAATAAATGTGTTTCTTATGAAGTGGGATTATCCCAGCATAGTTGCTAAGCACACAGCCACTTTTTAAATATATTTTAATGTATACATTTTATGTTATCACGAGAGCAGTGTTTGAAAATAACTATGTTTTACTTTTTGCCAGAGGCTTCAAAACAGACTCAAAACACATGCAGCTGTGATACATTGAAATAAAATAAAACATATTATAAGCGCCGGGAGGGTGGTACTGGCTTAACAGACAGATTTAGTTGTCTCGTATGTGGGTTGATTTATAATTATACCATATTTAATAAGCAACTGAAAATAAGACATCATCTGTATAATAACAACACGTGGACACAAGATTTAATCTTTGTGACACAATCTTTTTTTTTTAATTTGCACTTTATGTTTATCAAGTCTCTGTGATTTTAACTTCTATTTTGTCATTGTACTATTTGCTAAAAATGTTAGTAAAAACCACAATATTTTATTGAACAGAAATTAAAAGTTAAGTTTTATTACTTTTTTTCTCTTATGCGCCAAAGATACAGTTTGTCTCTTTTTTTTCTAGTGGAAGAGAGCAGTGTCTTGAAACTGAACATGGTCAGCAGTTTGTGCAGGTTCGGCAGAGGGACATTTGAACCAGAAACCATTGGTGAAGTTATACAGATGTCCCGCCTATATTGTAACAACATTTTCCATCTGTATGACTTAGACAAACTGGACCTAGACCCTTGGACAGCAGGCTCATGCTCTGTCTCAGGCTTGCACAAAACTCATGGCTGTGTTGCTCTTTCTTGCTACTGGCAGCTTCCAGTCTGTCACTGGCAGAGTGATAGGGGCTTTACAGTCCCTCCTCTCCTGATATCTGACTCAGGTGCTGGACGCATTTTAGCCCCACACAGATGCCTCTATCTGCTTCTCTACCCAGGAGTTACATAGTTACATAGTTAATGAGGTTGAAAAGAGGCAAAATGCCCATTGGGTTCAACCTGTATTCTGTGTTAAGCTGTTCATATTATAATGCGCCTGCTGGAGTAATGGTTTAGAACCAAATGATAACTATGATTCTTACCACTCCCAGAAATTATTGTCAATATCTTAAATGCTATAGCCTTGGATACTTTTTCCAGTTAGAAATTTGTCCAATCCATTTTTAAATGCATTTACAGAGTCTGCCATTATTACCTTCTCCGGCATGGAGTTCCAAATCTTTATTGCCCTTACCATGAAGAACCTTTTCATACGTTGTGTACGGAATTTTCTTTCCTCTAGCCTCAGCGAGTGCCCACGTGTCATATACAGAGTTCTTTTAATAAACAAATCCCCTGCTAACTCCTTGTAATGACCCTTTACATATTTGAAGATATTAATAATGTTTCCTCTTAGACGCCTCTTTTCTAGTGTATACACATTTAACCTAATAAGCCTTTTCTTGTATTCCAGTGTCTCTAACCTTTTAAATCAATTAAGTAGCTCGCCTTTGAACTCTTTCTAGTTCCCAATATCTTTTTTATAATATGGTGCCCAAAATTGAACACAATATTCCAGGTGCGGATGTACCAAGGATTTGTACAGTGGCAGGATTACATCCTTGTCCCTTGTCTCAATGCCGCGGTTTATGCAAGCAAGCACTTTACTTGCCTTTTGCTGCATTTTGACATTGTGTACTGTTATTAAGCCTATCATATATGAGCACCCCCAAATCTTTTTCCAACACAGTTACCCCAATATTTTTGGGATGCGTGTGTGTTTTTTGTCTGAAAATGCATAACTTTTTTCTATATTGAACCTCATTCCCCAGTTAGATGTCCAGGTTTGCAAAATCTAAATACACGACATCCACTGCTTTTCCCTGGTCAAGATTCTCGCTCACTTCCTCGTAGAAGCTAATTAAGTTAGTATTACATGATCTGTCTGTTACAAACCCATGCTGACTTTGACTAATAATCTTATTAACCTGCAGATAATCCTCTATGCTATCCCTCAAAATAGCATCCAATATTTTACTCACTATAGATCCTTTGATACCATGCCTGATCTAATTGAACTATGGAAAATCAAGTATAGGGGTTTTGCTAACTGCGACCTAAACTCCATAATAACCCTTGGATGAAAACCATCTGGGCCTGGTGATTTATTAATCTTTATGTTGCTTAGTCACAGTGGCATGTACACAGGGTAGCTTTCACTTGCATTACCAGAAATACCATTGTTTTTGGTGGCATAGATTGCACACACTTTGGGCTGAGACCTCCAAGTAGGAGACAAACTATAAATTTAAATTGCCACCATGCACACTACACTAATGTGCGCATGGTATGTGATACAAATCTAAAAATAATGAGTGTTGTTGCGGGGTACCCTGGCTCATGTAATGAATCCTTCATACTCAGCCAGTCATCCCTCTATGACAAATTTGAAGAAGGACAAATATCAGAGGGGTGGCTGCTGGGTATATATAAATAGTGATGCTTGTGTAATTTGTAAGAAAAACACAATGCAAATGTTTTTATCATATTCTAACTATACTATCTACAGTGCTTTGCTAAAGTATTCACCCCCCTTGGCTTTTTCCCAATTATGTAACATTACAACCTGTAATTTTTTATCTGAATGTTATGCGATGGATATGCACAAAATAGTCTGGTGAAGTGAAATTAGATTTTTTTTTTATAAAAAATAATTTTTATAAATAAAAATGTGAAAATTGGCATATGCATATGTATTCACCCTCTTTGCTATGAAGCCCCTCAAAAGTTCTGGTGCAATCAATTACCTTCAGAAGTCACATAATTAGTGAAATGAAGTCAACCTGTGTGCAATCTACGTGTCACATGATCTGTCAGTATAAACACACCTTTACTGAAAGGCCCCAGAGGCTGAAACACCACTAAGCAAGAGGAATTACACCATGAAGACCAAGTTGCACTCCAAACAAGTCAGGGACAAAGTTGTTGAGAAGTACAAGTCAGGGTTGGGCTATAAAAAAATATCCAAATCTTTGATGATCCCCCGGAGCACCATCAAATCCATCATCTTCAAATGGAAAGAACATGGTACCACAACAAACCTGCCAAGAGAGAGCTGTCCACCAAAACTCACAGACTGGGCAAAGAGGGCATTGATCAGAGAAGCAGCACAGAGACCAAAAGTAATCCTGAAGGAGCTGCAGAGTTTCACAGCAGAGACTGGTGTATCTGTGCATGTGACCACTATAAGCCGTATACTCCACAGAGCTGGGCTTTATGGAAGAATGGCCAGAAAAAAGCCATTACTTAGTGTTAAAAATAAGAAGGCACGTTTTGAGTTTGCCAAAAGGCACGTGGATGACTCGCCAAATGTATGGAGAAAGGTGTTCTGGTCAGATGAGACTAAAATTTTACTTTTCGGCCACCAAGGTAAATGCTATGTCTGGCGCAAACCCAACACATCCCATCACCCCAAAAACACCATCCCCACAGTGAAACATGGTGATGGCAGCATCATGCTGTGGGGATGTTTTTCAGCAGCAGGGACTGGGAAACTGTTTCAAGTCAAGGGAAAGATGGATGTAGCTAAGGAGGTCATTCTGACCCGTTCGCACGCAGCGGTTCTTCGCTGCTGTGCAAACGGGTCAAAACTGCACATGCGCAGCGTGCGCATTGCACACGCGCTTCATTGCCCGGCGACGGGCTTCGCCGGGCAACGACGCGCACAGTGAGGAAAGCAGTCGCAGGGCGACCACAAGAAGATTGACAGAAGGAAGGCGTGTCGGGACGTCACCTGGCCATTTCCAGCCGTTTTCGGGGAGTGGTAAGAAAAACGCAGGCGTGTCCAGGCGAACGGAAGACGGAAGTCTGACATCAAAGCCGGGACCTGCATTGCTGGATTCGTCACACAGGGTAAGTAGGTCTAGGGCTAGTCTTGTTTTGTGTGAAACTTTTTTTTAGCTTAGCAGGGCTGCACATGCGATCGCAGCCCTGCTATGCTAAAATACACTCCCCCATAGGCGGAGATTAGTTGATCGCACCAGCAGCATAAAATTGCTTGGTGCGATCAACTCGGAATGAGGGCCAAAATACAGAGATATTCTTGAGCAAAACTTGTTTCAGTCTGCCTGTGATTTGAGACTGGGACGGAGGTTCACCTTCCAGCAAAACAATGACCCGAAGCATACTGCTAAAGCAACACTCGAGCGGTTTAAGGGGAAACAGTTAAATGCGTTGGAATGGCCTAGTCAAAGACCAGATCTCAATCCAATTGAGAATCTGTGGTCAGACTTGAAGATTTCTGTTCACAAGCGGAAACCATCCAACATGAAGGAGCTGGAGCAGTTTTGTCTTGAGGAATGGGCAAAAATCCCAGTGGCAATCTCATAGAGACTTATCCAAAGCGACTTGCAGTGGTAATTGCTGCAAAAGGGGGCTCTACACAGTACTGACTTTAGGGGCGTGAATAGTTAAGCACGCTGAAGTTTTCTGTTATTTTGTCCTATTTGTTGTTTGCTTCACAGTAAAAAAAAATTTCTAGCCATGTTCTGTGAATGAAATGGTGAATGAAATGATGCAAACCTTCAAGCAATCCATTTTAATTCCAGGTTGTGAGACAACAAAACATGAAAAATGCAAAGGGGTGTGAATACTTTATCAAGGCACTAATATATATATATATATATATATATATAGTAATCACAGTCAATCTGGCACTCACTTCAGTCCAGTCAGCTTGCAGTGTGCCCTGGCTATACAATTCCAGAAAGGGTAATAAACATACCACGCATGGCACTGCTGATAAAACTCCATTATATTGAATATATGTTACAGCATTTTCAAGCAACGTTTCTGAGCCATGGTCATCAGGCTGCTATTACAGCCTGTTCTACAAATTTTAATAAAACAGGGACACTACAATCATGCTGACAAAATTCTATACACTAATTTTGCATCACATTAGCAAACATCAGATACTATATGAATACATGTAGCAAAAAAACTCCCAAAAAACACTTTTATTTTAATAAAACACCATACTAACCAGCTGGCCATGGCACATCAGAGTCCCTGACATAAGACCCATGGACCACCTCAGGAGGAATCAGGACCTGAATTGGCTCCTAATACTCCAGGTAGGTAGTGATGTTAGGGGGGGCCACCTCCTGTCTGTCATGCTGACTTCGCCTCTTTAGACATCTTTGCCTCACACAGTGCTTTATCTCATGGAAGCACTTGAAACACGTATCATCTGTCCTGTGCAAGTGGCCTTCCGCATTCGCCAGCTTTGCCCAAATCACATTCTTCTTCCGTGTACAAACTTTGACAGCCTCACGACCAAACAGCTGTCGGTAATGCTTCATCGCCTCTTGCACCAGGCAAGGGAATAGCTACCATAGGTGCAAGCAGTGCAGCTGCTATGGGGCCCAGAGCTGAGAGGGGCCCACATTCCCTGTCAAAGTTACATGTGTTCTATACATTTCTTTTGCCATTGGGTCCTTTCAAACTACAATATATCTAGAGGTAAGCCCCTGAACCTGCTCATTGTATTTTGGTACAAAATGAACTGGAGTGCATTTTTTAATATTATATAATATGAACCGGGGCACTGTAATGAGACACAATATGAATGGGGAACACTATATATCATAATGTGAATTGGGAGTATTGTGCGGCATAATGTGTACTGGCAGATCTGAAATGTGACATAGGGTGAACTTAAGCATTACTACGATTCATAAAAGAAACTGGGGCATTACTATGGGGCATATCATTAGAAAAGGCTCCACTATGGTTCAGAAAATGAACTAGGGTACTATTATAGGGTATAAAATTAACAACTGCTGCAGAGAAGTGTCTCCCTATAAGAATTGGGACAAAGGCCCCTTCAAAATGTTGATACAGGGCCCACAAAGTTCTGGCTACGCCCCTGGCACCAGCGACATATTTACACCAAATGTAAACTTGACATTATACCTGGTCTTGGTGGTCCTGGTGCGCTGCAGGAGTGCCTCATACTATCCTCAGCTGCCACCTCGTCCACCTAACCTCCAACCAAGACATGACACACAGCACTTACCACCCAAAAAATTTGGACACACTTAAAAAATATGGACCAGAGTAAAATCCAGCCATGCGAGGCAGTGTGCAACAGATGCGGCCGGAAAACACAGTTTTGGAATACAAATGGTTTAGACATCGGAAAACACAAATTTGAAAAACTCGGGAGCTGAGTAAATTACTGAATGTGAGCTTCAAAATATAGACATGAAAATGGCCGATGCCATCTGAGATTGATCTCTACCCGAATTGGCAGAAACACGGGAATTTAGTAAATTTACCCCTAGTAATTGTTATGCAAGAAGACATTTTCAGAAAGTGCTCTTTAAAAATCACTAAATGATCTCGCCTACAACTGAGTTTTCCAACGTGTTTTGAAAACATAATGAAAAAATTTAATAATTAAAAATAAATTGATTAAATAAGATTAAATTGAGTAGTTTAAATTAACTGAAAAAATTATATCACCATCACCTATTGGGGCATAGAAAAGCTTGTATGAATAACCCAGGTATGATGAAAGGGTAAAGTGACCACATGATTCCCATGAGACTATACCCTTCTTCATATGTCTGTCACTTTTATAAAAACAAGCAGATACATGGGGGTCACAATAGACAACAGAAGATATAAATCAAACTTACACAGTATCACTGTAACAATCATGTATAAATATGACAAAGTGATGACTTATTGACCATCCACTGATATTATACTGTAAGTGTTATATATTTTAGGAATGACTACTGTTGGAGATAAGCCTCCTTCTTTCAAGCCCCTTCAATAGTCAGCTTGATATCGTTTGTTTACCAATGCATTGGGAATCCCAGGAAGCAGACGACACACACAGTTATGTCAGCAAAATTAGACTGAAGCTCGTTTAATCAGCAGGGCGTTATATAGCATAAAGGTACTTGCATGAACACTTGATACACGTCACATATTAAAACAACAATAATGCATCTCTTCTCAGAACTCCTCTCTAGCTGACACCCTCCTTTGTGTCCTTCACAAGAAGTCTAAACACAAAAGAAACTGTCTAATAACATATTTTCAAGACTATAGCTACGACCTTGCTTCTCACAGAATGTACTAACTTGGAAATGTCAGCAGTCTTATGATTTCTTAACAAAGCATACTTCTTATTCACTACATCATGGCTGCTACTTAATAAAATGGCTGATAGCTGCTTAAGTTCAATGCATTTCTCTCAGTCCCTCCTTTGCATAATAATATGACATTACAGTTGAGCTACAAGGCGTTACACAAACTCTACCTACAAGAATCTAGGCAAACAGTCTAGCTATAATGGTGCTAAAGGCTATATTCCCATAGGATCGTGCTTGTCACTCTGTCCCACGGAAGGTAAATAACCATTCATATCAAATGCATTAAGGTAAACTGCTCACGACTCCTTCTTGCCAAGCTCTTCTGTAGTTTCACATCTTTGAGTTTACAGATTTCTTTCAAGCTGAAAGGAAACGGAAACAAAATAGCATCTTAAAACACAGATATATGCATACATAGTATCTGAGGTTGAAAAAAGACAATTGTCCATCGAGTACAACCTATTTGTGGTCTCCTATGCATGATGATTTGACTAAAATTTCTGACTGATGCTGCTGTCAGCCGTTACATTTTATCCCTATTTATAGTAACTATAATGCATGACTATGCACCATACCCCTGGATATCCTTATCCATTAGGAATTTATCTAACCTATTCTTAAAGGTGTTGACAGATTCCGCCATTACAACTCCCTCTGGCAGGGAATTCCAAACACGTATTGTCCTTACCGTGAAAAAGCCTTTACGCCATATTGTGCGGAATCTCCTCTCCTCTAACCTGAGCGAGTGTCCACGAGTCCTCTGTGTTGATCTAACCAAAAACAGGTCCCGTGCAAGCTCTGTGTATTGTCCCCTTATATATTTGTAGATGTTGATCATATCCCCTCTTAGTCTCTGCTTTTCCAATGTAAACATGCCTAGTCTTTCAAGCCTTTCCTTCTATTCCATCGTCTCCATGCCCTTAATTAGTTTGGTCGCCCTCCTCTGTACCTTTTCAAGCTCCAGGATATCCTTTTTGTAGTACGGTGCCCAGAATTGTACACAGTATTCAAGGTGTGGCCTCACTAGTGATTTATATAACGGGAGTATAATACTCTCGTCCCTTAGATCAATACCCCGTTTTATGCATGCTAATATCTTATTAGCCTTCTTTGCTGCAGTCCTACTTTGGGTACTACTGCTTAGCTTGCTATCTATGAGGACACCCAAGTCCTTTTCCAGTACAGAATCCCCTAATTTTACCCCATTTAGTAGGTAGGTGTAATTTTTGTTCTTGTTACCACAGTGCATTACCTTACACTTGTCTGTGTTGAAGCGCATTCTCCATTTGGCTGCCCATGCTTCTAATTTAACTAAGTCGTTCTGAAGAAACTCGGCATCCTCCTCTGTATTTATAGCCTTACACAATTTGGTATCATCTGCAAAAATTGACACCATGCTCTCTAGACCTTCTGTTAGGTCGTTAATGAAAATATTGAACAATAGCGGTCCTAACACTGAGCCTTGCGGCACACCACTTAGCACTTCAGTCCAAGTTGAAAAAGATCCATTAACCACAACGCGCTGCTCCCTATTATCTAACCAGTTTTTGACCCAAGTGCATATTGTGCTTCCTAGCCCTGATTCTTGTAGCTTGTAGATAAGTCTCATGTGTGGTACAGTATCGAACGCTTTGGCAAAGTCTAAAAAGATTACATCCACGTCTTTACCCTGATCTAGGTCTGCGCTTACTGTTTCATAAAAGCCAAGTAAGTTGGTTTGACAGGATCTGTCCTTCATAAACCCATGTTGATTCCTTTTAATGACCTTATTGACTTCAAGGAACTTCTGAATACTATCTCTTAGAATACCTTCCAATACTTTCCCCACTATAGATGTAAGACTAACTGGTCTATAATTACCTGGTTCAGCTTTACTTCCCTTTTTGAATATAGGCACTACTTCCGCTATACGCCAGTCTTTGGGAACCATACCTGATATAACTGAATCCTTAAAGAATAAAGATAGCGGTTTTGCCAGTTCAGAGTGAAGCTCCATTAGAACCCTTGGGTGAATACCATCGGGCCCTGGTGATTTATTAATCTTTAAATGTTTTAATCGGTCACAGACTACTTCCTCGCTTAAATAAGTACCTATCAGTGGGATATTCTCATTATTGAGATTGTGTGTCAGTCCCTGAAATGGGTCCTCTCTAGTGAATACTGTTGAAAAAAACTCATTTAGTGTGTCCGCTTTGTCATTATCATTTTTGCTTAAGACTCCCAACTTGTCTTTTAAAGGGCCTATACTCTCCTTCTTTAATCTCTTGCTATTAATGTATTTAAAGAATTTTTTGGGATTCGCTTTGCTTTCCTTTGCTACTAGTTTTTCAGTTTCTACTTTAGCCGCTCTTATTTCCTTTTTGCAAATTTTGTTACATAACCAAGGAAGGAGGGAATACCGCACAGGATATAGTAAGTATAAGCAAATGATATTATAAAACCAAAATTCAATGATTACAAGAAAACACTGTTTTCTAATTCTAGTATTGCTTGGTGGTGCACCCAGAGTCAGTATGCAAGCATAAGAAAATGTGGAGAAAAGAAGACTCTTTTGTGGGCACACTCTTTAACTTGAAATTAATATGGAAATTAGTCCAAATAGATTAAAATTCAAATTTTAATGATTCTACAAAATTAAGATAATCAGTGGTTCATAAGAAGAAAAATGATCAAAAACAATAATACATTCAAATAGCACTAAGTGCTGATACAGGATAAAGGCTAAATTCTGGCTGACGGAAAGTATTCTAAGTATCTATAAACAATATAGTTTGAATTCTTAGACGGTACGTTCTACTGATAAACCCAACACTGTAATAAGTTCCCTATAAGGGTAAGATTAGTGCAGATAAAGCAGTCCGGGTGCAGGTTATACTTATGAGTAGTAAAAGAGTGGAAAATATGATAGCAGTGTGAATCTTCTGTCAGTGACGGCTTTCCGCATTCGCTAGTTTCACCATAAGGCCGGCGGCGCCCGGCGTTTCCCCTCTCTCACCAATCGAGCCATCAGGGGCTCTACGAAACCAGAGGCATTTGCAATAACGAGATGGTTTAATACTTAGTGCGGTAATATCAGCTCCTTTCTCCTTTTCACATTATATCTTTTATTACTTGCATATCAGTAGCTAATGGCCCGCTATTGCTACACATTTAATTAGTATCAATTTATGTTAACTTAGTGCTATTTGAATGTATTATTGTTTTTGTTCATTTTTCTTCTTATGAACCACTGATTATCTTAATTTTGTAGAATCATTAAAATTTTAATTTTAATCTATTCAGACTAATTTCCATATTCATTTCAAGTTAAAGAGTGCGCCCACAAAAGAGTCTTCTTTTCTCCACATTTTCTAAATTTTGTTACATTCCTTATAGTGCTGAAATGACTCTGCTTCCCCGTCAGATTTGTATTTTTTAAATGCTCGCCTTTTCTTGCCCATAAGTTCCTTAATCTTTTTGTTAAGCCACATCGGTTTATGATTTTTATTCCTTTTTTTGCTACTCATAGGAATAAATTTGAGTGTATTTTTAGCTAGCAGGAATTTTAGTACCTCCCATTTCTCCGTAGTATTTTTACCTAAAAACAAACCTTCCCATTCAATATCCCTGAAAAATACCCTCATCTTTTCAAAATTTGCTTTGCTAAAGTTTAGAGTCCTAGTTGAGCCAGTATTGGGCTGTTTATGGAAACTGATATTGAATGTGACCATGTTGTGGTCGCTGTTTCCTATGGGTTCCCCTACTATAATACCTGATACCAAATCCCCATTGTTTGTTAATACCAGGTCTAAGATTGCATTGTACCTAGTTGTTTCCTCAATTAGTTGGACTAAGTAGTTATCATTAAGTGTGTTTAAAAACATATTTCCCCTAGCAGTATCACATGAATCGTTTTTCCAGTTTATCTCTGGATAGTTAAAATCTCCCATCACTACTATGTCTCCTACTCCTGCTGCTCTTTCAATTTGCTTTAGTAACAATTCCTCATCAGATGCGTTGATACCAGGCGGCCTATAGCATATACCCAATACTAACTTTTTTATTCCTTTTTCCCCGCATGCAATTACTACCCATAATGTCTCGACAGTGTCTACAGTCCCCTCCTGAATATCTTCCCATATATCAGGTTTTAAAAACGGCTTTACGTAAAGACACACCCCTCCACCCTTTTTATTTAGTCTGTCTCTCCTAAACAGTGTATAGCCCTCCAGATTGACTGTCCAATCATGAGATTCATCCCACCAAGTTTCAGTAATGCCTATAATATCATACTGTTTGCTTGCTGCAAGTATTTCTAGTTCACCCTTTTTACCAGTAATGCTTCTGGCATTTACATACATACAACTAAGATAAGTATTTTCCCTTGCGTTAGGGACATCTTTCACCTTATGTAGCAATGATGACCTGTAATCGTCATTGGTTAGTGCTTTGGTAAAATCCCTTTTAGTACCCATGTTAGTAACCTTACCGCCTGCTCTTACCCTCCCCCCAACTTCTCCCCCATTTCGTTTACTACCGCCATCCCCACTATTCTCACTGCATGACCCATAGTTTCTAGCTAAACCCTCCCCCCAGGCTCCTAGTTTAAAATCTCCTCCAACCTTCTAACCATCCTTCCCCCCAGCACCGCTGCCCCCTCCTCATTCAGGTGCAATCTGTCACGACAAAAGAGATGGCGCCTGACTGAGAAGTCCGCCCAGTGTTCCAGGAACACAAACCCCTCTTTCCTGCACCAATCCCTAAGCCACACATTTACCTCCCTAATCTCCCTCTGCCTCCCTGGACTAGCGCGTGGCATGGGTAATAATTCAGAGAATATTACCTTAGATGTCCTTGCCTTCAGTTTCTTTCCTAAGTCCCTATATTCTTTCTTAAGGACATCCCACCTTCCGCTAACTTTGTCATTGGTGCCAACGTGCACCAAGACCGCCGGGTCTTTCCCAGCCCCTCCCAACAATCTATCTACCCGGTCCGCGATGTGCCGTACCCGAGCACCCGGGAGACAACAGACTGTACGGCGATCACGGTCCCGGTAGAAGATTGCCCTATCTGCCTTCCTGATGATAGAATCCCCTACCACCACCATCTGACTAGGTACCTCTCTATCTTTTATCCCAACCGCGCCAGAGGGACCGCTCCTCTGGATGCTAGAGGGAGCAGTCTCCTCCGGCACCGTCATTTCTTCACTATCATCCTCCGATTCCTAGTCCAATCGGGCAAATTTGTTCGGGTTTGATAAATTGCAAATTGCTAAGCCAACAATTTTTAATAAAAACATCACTATTTTAACAATCTACTCTTTGATCCCACTAAACCAATTAGCTGGGATTAAGCAGGACATTTCTCTGAACCACTTCTTGCGCACTGTTTCATTAGTAATAAACATACAACTCATTTTTAGTGTTCTTTTCTCTGACGTCCTAGTGGATGCTGGGTACTCCGTAAGGACCATGGGGTATAGAGAGGCTCCGCAGGAGACTGGGCACTCTTAAAAGAAAGATTAGGTACTATATCTGGTGTGCACTGGCTCCTCCCTCTATGCCCCTCCTCCAGACCTCAGTTAGTATCTGTGCCCGGCCAGAGCTGGATGCACCCTAAGGGCTCTTCTGAGCTTCCTAGAAAAGAAAGTATTTGTTAGGTTTTTTATTTTCAGTGAGATCTGCTGGCAACAGACTCACTGCTACGTGGGACTGAGGGGAGAGAAGCGAACCTACCTGCTTGCAGCTAGCTTGGGCTTCTAAGGCTACTGGACACCATTAGCTCCAGAGGGATCGAACACAGGCCCAGTCCTCGGTCGTCCGGTCCCGGAGCCACGCCGCCGTCCCCCTTGCAGAGCCAGAAGAACGAAGAGAATTTGAAAATCGGCGGCTGAAGACTCCGGTCTTCATTAAGGTAGCGCACAGCACTGCAGCTGTGCGCCATTGCTCCCTTAGCACATCACACTCTCCGGTCACTGATGGGTGCAGGGCGCTAGGGGGGGGGCGCCCTGGGCAGCAATTAGATTACCTTACTTGGCGAAAAGCACATAATACAGTCTGTTAAACTGTATATGTGCATTAACCCCCGCCATTCAAGTACATAAAAGGACAGAAGCCCGCCGCTGAGGGGGCCGGGCCTTCTTCCTCAGCACACCGGCGCCATTTTCTCTTCACAGCTCAGCTGGAAGGAAGCTCCCCAGGCTCTCCCCTGCAGTATCCTGGTACACAAAGGGTAAAAAAGAGAGGGGGGGGACATAAATTTAGGCGCAAAACTGTGTATATAAGCTGCTATAGGGGAAAAATCACTCAGTATAGTGTACAACCCTGTATTATATAGCGCTGTGGTGTGTGATGGCATACTCTCTCTCTGTCTCTCCAAAGGGCCTGGTTGGGGAACTGTCTTCAAATAGAGCATCCCCTGTGTGTGTGGTGTGTCGGTACGCGTGTGTCGACATGTCTGAGGTAAAAGGCTCCTCTAAGGAGGTGATAGAGCGGATAAGTGTGTGGGAGGGTGTCTCCGTCAACAACGCCGACACCTGTTTGGATATGTGTAAGTGCTGAGGTAAAATTATTGCACAAAAGGTTAGGGAACAGAAAGGAAATCTACCCTGGTCTATCCCTATGTCACAGAGTCCTTCAGAGTCTCTCTATGTTCACTATCCGAAATAACAAAGTATCGACACGGAGTTTAACTCCACTGTCGACTACGATAATGCAAAGTTACAGCCAAGAGGGCTAAAAGATATTCAATATATGATTATTGGAATAAAAGATGATTTGCATATCACTGATGACTCATCTGTCCCTGACACGAGAGTACACATGTTAAGGGGAAGAATGCTGAGATAAATTTCCCTCCTCTCATGAGGAAAAAGAGCGGGAATCTCCAGACAAGAGACGGCAGCTTCCCACAAGAGAATTCTCAGGCTGTATCCTTTCCCCACTAGGGCCAGGATGTGTTGAGAATCTTCCCCTTGGGTGTCCTGTTTACACTAGCTATTCTCAGGGATCCTGCAGATAGCGTGCACATTCTAGTATACTACCCAGACCGGCGATTGTGTCGGCATGGGTTTATAGCGCTGTGGCAGCGTGGACAGGTACCTTATCAGCAGAGATTGAGACCCTAGTATGCATATAAATATTTTAAGATGCTGTCTTAAGTGATAGATATATAATTATAAAGCATGCCCAAAGGGACATGAGTATACTGGGTCCTAGAGACAAAAGCTATGTCGATATCTGCTTGACGTGTCCTGTAGAATATACATTGGACAGATGATGCCGACTTAAGAGGCATATGGAAGGCTGAGGATTGTGTGGAGAAAGGTTCTCGGGCCTGGTCTCCACAGTTATAGCTGGTAATTCTGATATTTTGCCTTATATTCCTGCACAGCCTAGGAAAGCACAACATTATTAAATGCAGCTTTTCGAATAAAGAAACAAGAAAGTCTGAGGTGCGTCCTTTCTTGTCAGAGCCAGGGGCAGAGGAAAGAAGCTGTACAACACAGCTAGTCCCCAGGAACAGAAGTCCTCCCCGGCCTCTACAAAAATCCACCGCATGTTGCTGGGGCTCCACAGGCGGAGCTAGGCCCGGTGGGGACACGCCTTCGTAAGTTCAGCCACAAGTGGGTTCACTCCCTGTTAGATCCCTGGGCAATAGAAATTGTATCGCAGGGATACAGGCTGGACTGTGAGAAGATGCCCCCTCACCAAGGACCCGGCGGGCTTCCCCCCAAGAGAGGGAGCCAGTGTTAACTGCAATTCATAAATTGTATCTTCAACAGGTGGTGGTCAAGGGTCCCCTCCTTCAACAAGAGGGTGTTATTATTCGACCATGTTATAATCCCGAAACCAGATGGTTCGGTTAGACCCATATTGTATTAAAATCACTGAACATATACCTGAAAAGGTTCAGGTTCAAGATGGAATCGCTAAGAGCGGTCATTGCAAGCCTGAAATTAATCGGGACATAAGGGATGCATACCTTCGTGTCCCCATTTATCCACCTCATCAGGCGTACCTCAGAATTGCGGGACGGGATTGTCATTACCAATTTCACCAAAGTAATGGCGGATATGATGGTGCTCCTGCGGAAGCAAGGTGTCACTATTATCACATACTTGGATGATCTCCTCATAAAAGCGAGATCAAGAGAGCAGTTGCTAGACAGCGTATCACCTTCTCTGGAAGTGAAACGGCAACACGACTGGATTCTATATATTCCGAAGTCGCAGTTGGTTACTACCAGCTCATCTGCCTCGCCTAGGCATGATCCTAGACACAGACCAGAAGAGGGTTCATCTCCCGATAGAGAGAGCTCAGGAGCTGATGACACTGGTCAGGAATCCATTGAAAACCAAAACAGGTGTCAGTGCATCACTGCACTCGAGTCCTGGGAAGGATGATGGCATCATACGAGGCCATCCCCTTCAGCTGGTTCCATGCAAGGACAATGGAACTTACTGGACAAGTGGTCCGGATCACATCTTCAGATGCATCGGTTAATCACCCTATCCCCCAGGGCCAGGGTGTCTCTCCTGTGGTGGCTGCGGAGTGCTCACCTTCTCGAGGGCCGCAGATTCGGCATTCAGGACTGGGTCCTGGTGACCACGGATGCAAGCCTCCGAGGGTGGGGGGCAGTTACACAGGGAAGAAAATTCCAAGGTTTGTGGTCAAGCCAACAGACTTGCCTTCACATCAATATCCTGGAAATAAGGGCCATATACAACGCCCTAAGTCAAGCGGAGTTCCTGCTTCGCGACCAACCGGTTCTGATCCAGTCAGACCGCAGGGGCTCATGTAAACCGCCAGGGCAGCACAAGGAGCAGGGTGGCGAGGGTAGAAGCCACCAGAATTCTTCGCTGGGCAGAGAATCAAGTAAGCGCACTGTCAGCAGTGTTCATTCCGGGAGTGGACACGACCTCCACCCGGGAAAGTGGTGACTTCATCAGGAAGTCTTCACGCAGTTTTGCAAATTGGTGGAAACTGCCTCAGGTGGACTACATGGCGTCCCACCTCAATAAAAAGATAAAAAAGGTTTTACGCTGGGTCAAGGGACTCTCAGGCGATAGCTGTGGTCGCACTAGTAACACCGTGGGTGTTCCAGTCGGTCTATATATTCCCTCCTCTTCCTCTCAGACCCAAGGGCTGAGAATTGTAATAAACGGAGGAGTGTGAACAATATTCTTTGCTCCGGATTGGCCAAAAAGGACTCGGTACCCGGAACTGCAAGAAATGCTCTCAGAGGACCCATGGCCTCTGCCTCTCAGTCAGGACATGTTGCAACAGGGACCCTGTCTGATCCAAGACTTACCGCGGCTGCGTTGGACGGCATGGCGGTTGAAGGCCGGATCCTAGCGGAAAAGGGCATTCCGGGTGCAGTTATTCCTACGCTGATAAAGGCTAGGAAAGACGTGACAGCAAGACTTTTTCACTGTATATGGCGAAAATAGGTTGCTTGGTGTGTGGCCGGGAAGGCCCTACAGAGGAATTCCAGGGGGGTCGATTCCTGCACTTCCTACAGTCAGGAGTGACTATGGGCCTAAAATTAGGATCCATAAAGGCCAAGATTTCGGTCCTATCCCTTTTTCTCTCAAAAAGAACTGGCTTCACTGCCTGAAGTTCGGACGTTGTTACAGGGGTGCTGCATATTCAGCCCCTTTTGTGCCTCCAGTGGCACCTTGGGATCTTAACGTGTGTTGGATTCCTAAAATCCCACTGGTTTGAGCCACTTAAGACCGTGGAGCTAAAATATCTCACGTGGAAAGTGGTCATGCTTTTGGCCTTAGCTTGGACTAGGCGTGTGTCAGAATTGGCGGCTTTGTCATGTAAAAGCCCATATCTGATCTTCCATATGGAAGGGCAGAATGGAGGACTCGTCCCCAATTTCTCCCTAAGGTGGTATCATCGTTTCATTTGAACCAACCTATTGTGGTGCCTGCGGCTACTAGGGACTTGGAGGATTCCAAGTTGCTGGACGTAGTCCGGGCCCTGAAACTTTATGTTTCCAGGACGGCTAGAGTCAGAAAAACTGACTCGCTATTTATCCTGCATGCACCCAACAAGCTGGGTGCTCCTGCTTCAAAGCAGACTATTGCTCGCTGGATCTGTAGCACCATTAAGCTTGCACATTCTGCGGCTGGACTGCCGCATCCTAAATCAGTAAAAGCCCATTCCACGAGGAAGGTGGGCTCTTCTTGGGCGGCTGCCCGAGGGGTCTCGGCTTTACAACTTTGCCGAGCTGCTACTTGGTCGGGTTCAAACACTTTTGCAAAATTCTACAAGCTTGATAGCCTGGCTGAGGAGGACCTTGAGTTTGCTCATTCGGTGCTGCAGAGTCATCCGCACTCTCCCGCCCGTTTGGGAGCTTTGGTATAATCCCCATGGTCCTTACGGAGTACCCAGCATCCACTAGGACATCAGAGAAAATAAGAATTTACTCACCGGTAATTCTATTTCTCGTAGTCCGTAGTGGATGCTGGGAGCCCGTCCCAAGTGCGGACTCTCTGCAATACATGTATATAGTTATTGCTTAACTAAAGGGTTATTGTATGAGCCATCTGTTGAGAGAGGCTCAGTTATTGTTCATACTGTTAACTGGGTATAGTTATCACGAGTTGTACATTGTGATTGGTGTGGCTGGTATGAGTCTTACCCTGGATTCCAAATCCTTTCCTAGTAATGTCAGCTCTTCCGGGCACAGTTTCCCTAACTGAGGTCTGGAGGAGGGGCATAGAGGGAGGAGCCAGTGCACACCAGATATAGTACCTAATTTTTCTTTTAAGAGTGCCCAGTCTCCTGCGGAGCCCGTCTATACCCCATGGTCCTTACGGAGTACCCAGCATCCACTACGGACTACGAGAAATAGAATTACCAGTGAGTAAATTCTTATTTTCATACATATTCTAAAAAATGTCACTCTATTCAGTAGCATGTATTTGCTTCAAAGAAAAGTAAAACCCTTATACGTTTATATGTAATGGGGACAGATGTCCATTCCCCTCCTTTTTCAAAATGTGGCCCATGTGAGCCCAGCATTTCTTAATTAACTGGTCTCTTTGAAATTCTAGAGATTTCATGATCTTTACTTTAAGTTGACTAACACAAGATCTAGTGGCTCTGATAACACACTTCTTATATACTAAACACTGGTATGTAACTTTGGATTGGTGGGCATGCCAGTTTCCCTGCCCTCTCCTGTGAGGCATATAGAGTATATTATGATTACCATAACTACTGAAGTTTCCAATATAATGACCCATAGTGGTCTGTCTAGTTTAGGCCCAATTGGCCTCTGCACGTTTATGTATTTCATTGTTCAAACTTAACTTGAGCAAAGTTGCAGTGGAATCCAAGTTTCTCTTTCCTTAATTGACACAGAAGTGGGCGTGGTCAGCAACACTCGATATGGACCATCAAATCTGGGCTCAAGTGACTCTCTCATGTGTCTTTCCAGATACACCCGATCTCCTGGTTAAAGCTTGTGGTGATTCATACTGCTCCTGAATCTGGGAGAGAGGCAAAACTAGAAAATACAGAGGTGTCAGTTTCTTCAGCAAGACTTTTTTTTTTTTTTACATATGCAGTCGAATTACCATATTAATGCTGTAACTGTTATGAATAATAACATCCTATCGCAGGTACGCTATCAACCAATATTTCATAAGGTGAATAACCTTTGGTTTTAATTAATATGGTTTTTACTATTAACCAGTACTAAAAAATAAATACTTTAGCATCCCCTGGTGGTTTCTGTGACACACCCATTAACCTGGGGGGGATACACGGACTATTGTATTCCCAAATCATACCTTATGTACTATGTTATTTCTTTAATGAAATAAATACCGCTATCTGCTACCATAACTTCTGGTACTCCATATCTGCACATAACTTCTGAAACTAATTTTCTTGCTATTGATTTTGCTGTGGCTTTTGCCATTGGCAAATAACTGAAAATGTCTGTGGCTACCAATACATCTTTGGCAGTTTAGATATAGTCAATTTGCAGTCTTTGAAATGGAAAATAACTTTTGGGGGATTGCTGTCTTGACCATCTGTCCTGGATTGGACATTTCCACATATCCAGTAGGCTTGTACAAACTTGGTTGCGGCTGGATAACATCCTGGAGCTATCCATCTTTTATTAACTGAATGACCCATTTGATCCTTTCCCAGGTGTGTGAGTCCATGGTTGACTTGACACATAAGTGGATATAAGCTTCTGGGTAAGTATAACTTCTTTTCTAATTTCCATAAGCCAGTGTCTTCTTCTTGTCTGGCTCCTCTGGTCTGTCATGCTGCATTTCTTCAGGACCTGCTTGTTCCAGAAATTTATTCAAATCCTGTAGGTCAGGCATTTGAGGCTTTGCTTCTTTCTGTTACTTCTGTATGTGTGGTGTAGACAGCTACCTTTACTGGTTGTTTGGTTGCTTTCTTTATTCACAGGCTACTTTCTCACTCTCTCCTGCTTGGTTCTGAAGTTCAATCAGCGTAACATAATCACGCATTTGGTCTGGCACTGGGGTGGTTACTGTATAGGCTTGTCTTTTCCTGCTGGGGCATCTTGCTGCCCTCTTGGCTTCAGTATCTTGTCAGATTGTTGCCTCTTGCTTCAGGAGTGTCATTTCCTGCGTGTGCCTGGATCTGCATTACTGCAACCTTTTCTGTGGCCCTTGCAGAGCTCTGAACTGGTGTCTAATCAGTGAAGCATGTTGTATGTCTTCGCCACTTGCCTTCTTGAATCCTCCTCTTTTCCATATCTGGCCTACACTCTTGTGCTGGGATGGTAAGGATCTTGAATCCACAACTTCATGTTCAGTGGTTACTACATATCCTGTATCAGGAATTCCATCCTCATATTACCTTGATCCATCCACATATAGCTCATGCTGAGCATAAGGTAGTACATGTTCTAGTAAAGCCACACAATAATGGGAAAAAGAAAAATTTAGCCCTTAGTAGAACTGTCATCTTACTCTGGATTTTGCTTAGTAGAACTATCATCTTGCTCTGGACCATCCCTCTGCGTCCATGATGATATGTCTGTATCCTCCTCCTCTGGACCACCTTCCTGGTCCTTATTATCTTCTTTCTTGCTGATCCATTAGTAGATAATGAAGATAATCTTTTTCTCCCTCCTTTTAAATCTTGAGATTCTACACCTTCATTTATTAATGCTGGAGAAAGGGTTGCTGGGTTGAGGGTAGTACATCTTCTGATGGTTACGTTATTGGACTTAGCAGTACTACTTCATACATGGTCAGCCTTGCTGCTGACAGGTGTTTGGTTCTTGCTTGCTGAAGCTTTTCTGTACCTGCATGTGGTACCTGGATGATAAGCTTATGCTTCAGCACTATGGCCCTCATTCCGAGTCGTTCGCTCTGTATTTTTCATCGCATCGCAATGAAAATCCGCTTAGTACGCATGCGCAATATTCGCACTGCGACTGCGCCAAGTAATTTAACAATGAAGATAGTATTTTTACTCACGGCTTTTTCATCGCTCCGGCGATCGTAATGTGATTGACAGGAAATGGGTGTTACTGGGCGGAAACACGGCGTTTTATGGGCGTGTGGATGAAAACGCTACCGTTTCCGGAAAAAACGCAGGAGTGGCTGGAGAAACGGGGGAGTGTCTGAGCGAACGCTGGGTGTGTTTGTGACGTCAAACCAGGAACGACAAGCACTGAACTGATCGCACAGGCAGAGTAAGGTTGAAGTTACTCAGAAACTGCAAAGTAGTTTGTAATCGCAATATTGCGAATACATCGGTCGCAATTTTAAGAAGCTAAGATACACTCCCAGTAGGCGTAGGCTTAGCGTGTGTAACTCTGCTAAATTCGCCTTGCGACCGATCAACTCGGAATGAGGGCCTATGTCTGTGCTCTTGTCCTCTCCTAGGACTGTTGATTTAGCACTGTGTCTGTGCTCTTGTCCTCTTCTAGGACTGTTGATTTAGCACTGTGTCTGTGCTCTTGTCCTCTTCTAGGAATGTTGCTGCTGCTACTGCTCTGATACCGGTAGGTGCTCCTTGAGTAATTTTGTCAAGCTTGCTTGAGTGGTAGGCCACTGGTCTTTGCCTTTAGTCCATATTTATGCATAAGGACTTCTATGTATGGCCTCCTTATTCTATAGTCAGGTAGTTCTAGGGCTTCAGATGAGGCAACTGCTGCTTTCAATTGTTCAATTCCTTTATTCATCTGTTGCTTTGTGTAGGATGTGGACTGCCCCTCCCTTTCAGTGTTGTCATACAATGCTTGCATGTAGACTGATGCTAGAGGTATCCATTTTCTGCAGTATCCTACTAGGCCCTGGAATGATCATCTAACTTGCTTGACACTAGTTGGCATCTTAGCTTGCAGTATGAGTTTCTTCCTCTTTTCTGTTAGATGTCGTGTACCTTGAGTGTCCTAAGAAGATTACCTTTTGCTTTGCTAGCTGCAATTTCTCCTTTCAAGGCTATGCAGTCTTGTTCTTTCAGAAAATTCAATAAGGACACTGTCTCTTCTTGGTACTTCTTTCAGTGGTGTTGGCAATCAGCAGGTTATTCCCAGACTGTATTATCTGTGTGTCTTCTGGATAAATCACTTAGTGATGTAGCCCCTCCCTGGAGTACTCTGGTCTAGTAGTATTGCTTACTTTCATCCACAACTGGTACAGCAGGAATGAACCAATACTGAACTTCTGTTCCAACTTGCTTCTAAAAATGGTTCTGTATTTCCTTTGATAAGTTGCTGGAAAACTCAGCTTCTGCTGGGGTGTACTGTATTCTTGCTTGGATAAGCTTCAGTACATTGTGCTTCAGCAAAGTCACTGGACATGTATTCCGAGGTCAAGAACTGGACTGGTACTGGCGACTGTAGTTCATGCATCTCCTGTCCTTTTAAGAGTTTCTGATATCATCAGTTCTTGTGATACCTCCCGCTGCTGTCTTCTGCGTCTGCTGGCTCCAGTATTTATTTGGACACAAACGTCCTTCTTCAGTGGGCAAGGTGACTAATCATACCTTCTGTTGTTTCTTCTGGAGACATTATGTTCACTGGGAGGCACCTGAAGAATCCTGCAATTCACGTTGGCAGAAGAAGCATCAATAATTTGTCTTTTGGGACCTCTTCTGTCTTGTTCCTTATTATTTGCTTTAACAATGGTAATTCGGCCATATGGAACCAGCTTTTGTGGCTTATCTGTGGGATTTATAACATAAACGGGCTGCAGCTGTTTACTTTGCTTGTCGGTACCTTTCCCTTTGCTGTCAAATTTAAATTTCCATGAACCTTGCTTATAGGGAGTAACCCTTAACTTTCTCTCATTACCGCTTCTAGTACTATGTGCTGTGGGCAGTACCCCAGACTTATCAGTTCTGCATTTTTCAGAACTAGGAACACTACAATTTAGACAATATTTGTTTGTACATTTCCATCCTGATACTTTTGTATAAACCAGGGAACAATTTGGATTCACTGTTTTGTGGATGATATATTTAAAACTATTACAGAGGTTGGGTACAACTAAACCATTAAGTATTTTTAACACTCAAGTATATTAAACTTAGGTAAAATTTAACACTTAAGTATCAATATCCAGGATCTAAAGGATCGTGGGATATGCAGCTATGTGCTCGATTTCCTGAACTAGCAAGGAAACTCAACCACTCTTTGCCGATATCACTTGGTTTTGGAATAAAGTGACACCACATCAATATATAAACACTTTCTACTGAGTCCGTAGTGTTTCTCCACACTCCTGGTTCAGCTCAAAATGAAATAGCTCAATATAAAAGGGCCCTGCCCCTTCTTTTCTATAAATGCCACACACAAACACTCTGAGCATACGTCTTCTGTCGACATATGTATACGCTTTTAACTTCTTATTCATACAGGTGATGTATTGAACCTTATGACCCTGAAACAGTTTGTCAAACTCTTAATAGTGTCAGTAAAACCTCGTTAATCGATCCAGTGTTTGTTGTTCACTTCAAATCTCTCTCATTAGTCAACACTTCCCTTTCTCTGGGAAGTTTGCCCCTTACACAAATTACACCAATAAGTGCATATTTTTCCTTCCCTAGCACTGATGATTTCCAGGGGCTCACTGTGCTGTCCCTTCATGTGATTGATCAATTCACTTTGCGAAATCCTTCAGGGCTGCACCTTTACTTGTACTGCGCAGTATAAAAAACAAAAGTCAGTTTATACCTCAGCTTAAAAGATTTACTCTTTCAGGCATCACACTTACAGTAATAAGTGTTTTCTAGTTTAGAAAACCTAGTATTCTAAACATCACACTTGTATTAATCGTTTTCTTAGGAAAATACCTCAGTTTAAAAGACTTACTCTCTTATTATTTAAGTGTTTTCTGTATTCATCAACAGAAAAAGGGCCAACTGAAGCAAACTTCCTGGAACTCAATTCTCTGACACAAACCAAAAATCTGTTATTACTGACTTGACTCAACGCTGAGTCAAGTGTCTTTTCATATGCGAATGAATTACCTTTGGCAATAATAGATTTAACATTTTTCTTCTAATGTTAAACTCTTTGAACACACAGAAATAAAGTATGGTGACAAAAGATTAACTGGTGGACAATCGTAGACAATAGGGATAAGCCCCATTAACAAACTGCAATACTGTATCAGCTAGTATACTTTTCTATGAAAAACTGATACCACTATTACCACACCCACACGCACCTGTTCAGATGGAGACACTCACAGTGACTAAGTGTGCAAAGGCGGGCACGCCTAGTCACACAAAGAGATTGAATAACGGAGGCTCCATCTGTATGTTACAGGTAATAAAATCCTGATGGAAATGTACCGTATATAATGCACAGTGTAGAGTTTAGAAAATGTGGTTTTGTGATTATTATGCTTGTAGTTAATCTGGCGGTTAAAAAACTATTTGAAAATAAACCAAATACAGAACATTTTTTTTGCCAACCATCCTGTAACACATATTCCAAACAGCCTGACATATTTACACTTTAATAATTAAATAATGTTTGTAAGCAAAACTTATACAGCAGTAAAATATTAGCTAAGCAGAAAACTATCTAAAATATACTCTGATACGCTGAGGAAAGTAGACACAGAGTAAATCTCGACAGCAGATTCCTTACATTAAAAGAGACACACAGTCCCTGGCTATACTAGATTTTAAAAGGCTCAGTATGTGAGTGTTCAGTGTCTTAACCCAATTACATGCCATCTGGTTAAACATTATGTAATCAACAGGTAATTTATAAAGACAATACAGAAATTTATCACCAATACATTTTTCTATCGCCACAACTGTTTTGACATCCCACAACTGTTGCAAAAACCTGTCTTAATGTTTACTAAGAATTAAAATCACTCTTTTGCAATATACCTTTGACTTCACAATATTTAGACTCAATAGCAGGATTATACCACAAAAACTCTGACCCATCATTTAAAAATAAAACCACTTTTTTTTCCCTTGCAAAAGCGAAACTGAAACTTATGACTTTAAAATAAAACCACATCTTTCTCTTGCAACAGTGAAACTAAAACGTATAACTTTATCAGCGCACACAGAAAAATAATGAAAGTTTTTCAAACAGACAATTGGGTCCAAATGATCGCGTATTGTTTACCTTATCAGATGAACAGACCAAAGGACTGTATACAAGTACTGACAGAGTAACCAAGTTAATATAAAATGATCAATCTTTAGATTACTCACCCGGGTATGTCAGTAGTTGCATATGTCCAGCAGTCCTGTCATCATCCCTGGCACCCTTGCACTCGCCCCCTCCCCTACCCCTACAGCAGCAACTACATACCCCCTCCCTCATCTGTGCCCCACCCACAGCACCTCTGGACCCCCCCATCCACACCCCATGTGCACATGCCCCATCTGCAAACCCTCTGCAACTGCCCCTCCACCACCCGCGGTGGCTCAGGACTCCCTGACCCACCTGCAGCACCACCACACCCACCCCTTTTCTCACCCACAGCACCCCCGTAACCACCACTCCCCCACCCCCTGACCTCATCCACATCTCCCCCGAACCCACCACTCCCCCTACCACAGCACCTACTAGGTGATTCATCAGGACCTGCGTGCGCTGTTCACGCTGTTGCAAGGGGAAATGGCCCTTAACCATTGCATGCCCTTTGCCCATGCACTATATAACCACTCACAAAATTATGATTGGAGGTAATACTCTATATCCCACAACCACCCTATCCCCATCCGTGGCACCCCCACAAACACCCCTCCTCCAACCAGCGGTACTCCCGCAACCACCATCCCCTAACTGCCATGGCTCAGGACTCTCTCCCCCATCCACAGCAACCCCATCAATCCCGCACTCAGCACTCCACCAACCACATTACCTTCGCCCCATCCACCCCCCCTCCATCCGCAGCATCTACAGACACCCTCCCCCATACGCAGGGCATGATGAGCCACCTAGTATTTAATGTTTTGTGATTGCTTGGCCACATGCTGTAAAGATATGTCCTCATACACTATGGGGGAAATTTGCTAACAATCGTTTTGGGCTGCAATCCCAAATCATCCCTTATCGACGGAATACTTTGTGCTGCAAATCACGTATTTACTATCAGTCATGTTAGCTTGCATATTGTCTTTCAATTGTGTATCTAGTCATTTTATGGTGTGTTGGGAGGTGCAAATTTAGCTGCGATAAAGCAGCATGTTTGTTGCTTTATCCTTTTATTTGTGCAAATAACCAGGACAGGCTCACAGAGTCTGGCGCCAGTTATGGTTTTGTTTTTTGGGGGGCACCTTTTTTTATAAGATATAGGGGTACATGTACTAAGCAGTGACAAAAAGTGGAGGAGTGAGCCAGTGTAGAAGTTGCCCATGGCTACCAATCAGCTGCTCTGTATACTTTTATAGTATGCAAATTATAAATGTTACGTCAATGCTGACTGATTGCCATGAGCAACTTCTCCACTGGCTCACTTCTCCACTTTTATCACTGCTTACTACATCTCCCCCTAAGTCTTTGCTTCACTTAAATCACAAAAGCCTGCCCGGATCTCACAGATCCATCCAGGCTATGCAGCAAACGTGCCTGCTAATCGCAGTCGCTGTGGTTTGGTGCATTGAGGTGGGATTTTGGTCTGAGTTTGGTGATTTCACAAAAATATTCTTAGTAAATCCTTGATTAGCATTGGTACCAGTGTTACTTTGATAATGTTTGTTTCAATGTTGATTTTTCCGCAATTTTGTCTGCAAAGTTGAGTTTGACATGTGATTTCCATATGAACTGTACATTAGTAAATTCACGATTTGTAAAATTGTGGCATTTTGCTGCACAAACATGATTGTCAGTGAATTTTCCCCTAATCATCTAATGGCGTGAGATTCCTGGAGCCACAGAGATGCCACAGGAGCTGTAATGTACAGGACAGTGTTGCCTTAGTCTTAGCATAGAGGCAGCAAATAGCCACTTGCAGAGTAGTATTCGATTATAACACTAATTGGTTTGACACACATAGAAAGTGATATACAGCATAAAGCACAATGGATGAGGGTGGGGGAAAGCCCTGGCTGGTTGCATCTGAGTCCATTGCACACAGATTCAGACTCAGGGGGTCATTCCGAGTTGTTTGCTCGCTAGCAGTTTTTAGCAGCCGTGCAAACGCTATGCCACCGCCCACTGGGGAGTGTATTTTAGCTTAGCCGAAGTGCGAACGCTTGTGCAACCGAGCTCTGCAAAAACAGTTTGTGCAGTTTCAGAGTAGCTCAGAACCTACTCAGCGCTTGTGATCACTTCAGCCTATTTGTGTCCGGATTTGACATCATACACCCGCCCAGCGAATGCACAGTCACACCTGCGTTTTTTCAGACATGCCTGCGTTTTTGCAAACACTCCCTGTAAATGGTCAATTGACACCCAGAAAAACCCCTTTCCTGTCAATCTTCTTGCGGCCGCCAGTGTGAATGAAAGGTTCAGTAGAACCTGTGCACAACCACAACGGCCTTTGTACCAGTACGTCGCATGTGCGCATTGCAGATGATGCGCATGTGCAGAAATGCAGATTTTTAGCCTCAACGCTACGCTGTGAAAATCTGTAGTGAGCTAAAAACTCGGAATGACCCCCTCAGTCACACACAGATGTATACATTTAGCAAATCCCAGTGGTGTGTGGGGGTTATTCAGAGTTGGTTGCGGATTTTGCAATCTAAGCAAAATCTGCGAACCACTAAAATCACATACTGGGGGCTGCTCAGCACTGGGCAAGGCCGCCCAACATGTGTTGCACCTCCCCACAATGCGATCACAATTTGTTTAAAAACAGCCATGACACACCTGCGTTTCCCGCAACACTCCCACACAATGCTGTGTCACCGTCAGTGGACGCCCATTGCCTGTCAGTCATGATGTGATCGCATCCTTCCAGGGTGCGATTGCATAATGACTGGCTGCGCACGCACACTACAGCTGCTGCACATGCGCAGGCGGCCAGTAAGCAGACGTTTGTATGATTGCAACAGCTGCAACAGGTTCTGAATATGACCTGTGTATGCTAGCAATAATTCTTTGTTGCTTCCAGATGTGTTATTTATGCAGATTTTAGAGAAAAAGATGTTTGGCATGGCTGATTCTCCGTGGACCTTGCACACCGAGAGGGGCTATCTGACATGACTGAAGCCATAGTATAACGGAACACACCATTAGTTAAAAAAACATGATGTTTGACATGTTGCCCATCAGGATCACTTCTTTTGTTATTTGCATATATACCTCTGGTGGTTTCTACAGTATACAGTTGGAGCCTCCATTATCTTAATTGGCTGAGGCGCACACATGCACTCCCGGCGTGACTGGGCAATCCGTCCACCTAGTCACGCCTGGAGTGCATGAGCTGCTTCCCATTGAGAGCGTCTCTGTCTGGACGGAGACGCTCTCCATTAAAGTGAATGGGGAGCACCTCCGTCCGGGCGCGCGCACCTGTTCAGACGGAGACACTCACAGTGACTAAGGGGGATATTCAATTTGGCCCGGGGTGCCGGGTGATAAGTATCGGCCGGTGGGGGCTATTTAATTTGCCCCGATAAGCCGGCGCGTGCCGCGGCTTATCGGGGGTTTTGCTTCACCTGCCTCCGGCAGGCGAAGCAAAATGCTCGATAACAGCCCCGTTTTCAACCGAAAACGGGGCTGTTTCACCCGAAAACACACAGGTTTCACTGAACCTGTGTGTTTTCGGGTGTAAGAGGACTTGTTACCGGCCGAGCAAATTAAATAGCCCGACCGCAGCACCCGAAGAAACATCGGGGGTTTTTACTCCCGATGTCTCTTCGGACCAAATTGAATATCCCCCTAAGTGTGCAAAGGTGGACACGCCTAGTCACACAAAGAGATTGAATAACGGAGGCTCCATCTGTATATTACAGGTAATAAAATCCTGATGGAAATGTATATAATGCACAGTGTAGAGTTTAGAAAAATGGTGGTTTTGTGATTATTATGCTTGTAGTTTATATGGCGGTTAAAAAACTATTTGAAAATAAACCAAATACAGAATATTTTTTTTGCCAACCGTCCTGTAACAGGTATTCCAAACAGCCTGACATATTTACACTTTAATAATGAAATAATGTTTGTAAGCAAAACTTATACAGCAGTAAAATATTAGCTAAGCAGAAAACTATCTAAAATATACTCTGATAAGCTGAGAAAAGTAGTCACAGAGTAAAAACAGGATATTCATGTATATACATTTGAACTAATATTGAAGTTTACATATGAAGTAAAATAAATCTCACATACTGTAATTAAACAATATTGTGCATATGTCAGTGGCAGCAACACACAGTAAAACATAATTATCTCTGATACTCTGAGAATAGTAATCAGTGCAAAATTATTTTATTAAACAAAATACTTTTGATTTTTTATTTGCAAGTTTGCACAATTCACAGTCACCTGGTGTGATGGCAGCTAAAACCAGCTAGTCTTGTAACTTGCTTTGTTTCGCATTGACACTCCAGTACATGTCTTCAATGTTGTCATGGATGGGACTATTGGAAAGGGCAATCTCAATACTAGGGGGTAAATTTACTAAGCTCCCGAATCCATTCGTACATGGATTCATAGCCATAAACTGCATATCGGTAATTTACTAAACACATAACACGGCAGAGTTTCACCAATTCATATTGAGGATCACGGCCCACCTGACCTGACATTTTTGTACAAATAGACCAGGATTTAACACATGAGGCACTGCATGTGATAAAGATCAACAAGTCAATTAATTAAGTTGTTATCCTTCGGCTATATAAGGATTTGAATTATAATCTAGTCATTGTGCTAGAGGGGTCTGTTATTATAATTACTAAGCAACAACGGTTGAGGTTATGAATACCCAAATGACATACTGTAAATATACTTTGCTGCTTTTGATTAAACATTAAACTGCATCAATTACCATCTCATTAGCCTCTGGGGAGTGTCGAATTAACTATTTTTAACCGGACACTATTTGAAGGATTTTACACAGCGAATAAGCAAAACTCCAACATTGCTACAATATATGTCACTTCAATAGAATTCACAAGTCCAGCGCAATTGTGAGGTACAGTAGATAAACTAAAAATGACACAATTACTATGAAATTATATATGTATTTAACATAATAACAGCTTTGTTTAGCTGCCAGGAAGATCCTGCCAAAGAAGATACTTACTTAGGAAACACCTTACAGTGTTGCAAGATCACTCTACAGAAGAGACACATAAACTTATGAGGGTGTCATACGTATGACCGCAGTAATATTATTGACCGTACATTTATTACATGAAGTTAGAATAAAGCATCATGGATCAGAGCCGTCACTAGGTGTGTGCGGAGGGGGCACCACACATAGCGCTGCACAGTAGGGGGTGCCGTTGGTGGCACTTGTCAATTATCTGTTTTAATTACTTTTCCTTGCAACTTCCCCCCTTTTTGAAGCCCAGCATCTTATGACTGCAGCTATCTCCTACCCTGACCCCTTTTGTCACTAATGGCTATACAACGTTCATGAACTCAACTTGAGATTTCTTTGTTATTCAGTCACACTGTCCTTTATTACATTTCAAGATGCTGACATAACTGGGATTCATACCCATTGCCTGTGGCATTGCAGTCAGACTCTATTCATTGAGCTATCTGCCCTTACATAGAAAGGTAGATAATTGTAAGCTAGAGAATACTATTTTAAGCTTACCTTGTACTTTGTGAAAAATGATCAGCATTATGGCTAAGCAGCAAAAGGTAGGTGGTTGCTCCCTGCGCAATACTTCACAGAAAATACAATACACTTGGTATAATAATAAAAATTATTTATTTTTTGTGTTCTTCTCCGTTTAATTACTATATGGTATGTATGTTAAATAACACAGTTCTTATATAATCAGATTTTTCACTCTAGTACCGGTACACCAACAAAAAACACACATACATACAAGACACAGACAAAGACAGAAAGAGAAAAATAATTATAAAATAGAGAACAAGCACTTATAGGCTTGTGTGTGGTAATGAGATGCGCTTAGTAGCGTCTTACTCTCATCCACCTGTTTTGGCAATTGAGCATATGGTAATGACCCAAAGAGCAGAGTCTGTCTGTATAAAGGCTGTTTCACCTGCACAAACCCAGTCTCATATGGTAATGGTAAAATTACATACTATGTAAGGGAGTCTTTTTCCCATAAAATCCTGAATGTTAGTAACTGAATCCTGAATTTTAGTATGTGGCTCACCTCCTCCGTGCAATGGTATATCTGCTATAGGATTCTCCGTGCAGAGGGAGTGAGTCCTCTCCGTGCAGAGTAAGGCGGAGATTAACTACTTCCCTCCTCCGCTTGTGGTGCATCTCCGTGGTTCGGCGCTACTGTCAAGGAATAAGTGATATCGGCAATCGACGCGTTTCACCTGGAAGGCTTCGTCAGGATTTCCAATGGAAATCCTGACGAAGTCGATTGACGCGTTTCGCCTGGAAGGCTTCGTCAGGATTTCTGATGGAAATCCTGACAAAGCCTTCCAGGCAAAACGCGTCGATTGCCGATATCATTGATTCCTTGACAGTAGCGGCGAACCACAGAGACGCACCGCAAGTTAGTCTGCCGGCAGACATCTATTCTATCTTCCCGGAGAAGGACGCGTGCTACCAGGGGAGATTTGGACAGTGAGAGCGCAGAGCGGAGGAGGGAAGTAGGTAATCTCCGCCTTACTCTGCACGGAGAGGACTCACTCCCTCTGCACGGAGAATCCCATAGCAGATATACCATTGCACGGAGGAGGTGAGCCACATACTAAAATTCAGGATTCAGTTACTAACATTCAGGATTTTATGGGAAAAAGACTCCCTTACATAGTATGTAATTTTACCATTACCATATGAGACTGGGTTTGTGCAGGAGAAACAGCCTTTATACAGACAGACTCTGCTCTTTGGGTCATTACCATATGCTCAATTGCCAAAACAGGTGGATGAGAGTAAGACGCTACTAAGCGCATCTCATTACCACACACAAGCCTATAAGTGCTTGTTCTCTATTTTATAATTATTTTTCTCTTTCTGTTTTTGTCTGTGTCTTGTATGTATGTGTGTTTTTTGTTGGTGTACCGGTACTAGGGTGAAAAATCTGATAATATAAGAACTGTGTTATTTAACATACATACCATATAGTACTTAAACGGAGAAGAACACAAAAAAGAAATAATTTTTATTATTATACCAAGTGTATTGTATTTTCTGTGAAGTATTGCGCAGGGAGCAACCACCTACCTTTTGATACTTTCCAATTAGGCTGACGTAGTACGGCCACGCCCCCAGCTGCATTCTTCTCACAGATGCCCATTATTACACAGAAAGCGCAGTATCATCCCCTTTTCTTCTATTATGGCTAAGCAGATCTATGTAGTGTGTGGCTGCAAGAGATTGGATGTGTGGCTGCAGGCTAAATACAGTAGGTCTGCTCAAATGAAATGCTGATTATTGTTTTACAAATAAACACTAGCCTCATATAGTGTTCATAAGGACTCATTCAGACCCGATTGCACGCTGCATTTTTTCGCAGACGTGCGATCGGGTCTGAACAGCGCATGCGTTTAGCCCACAATGCGCTGGCAAGTCAGTCGTCGGTAATGGCAGTCGTCGGGTAGCATCGAATCTAACAAAGAAAGTGATCACAGTGGCGAACGCAAGAAGATTGACAGGCAGAAGGCGTTCGTGGGCAGCAACTCATCGTTTTCAGGGAGTGTGCAGAAAAAGGCAGGCGTACCCAGCTGTTCCAAAGGAGGATTCCTGATGTCACCACCTGTATGGATCATCGCAGCGGCTGAGTACAGTAAGTCCTGGGCTGTGCAGAAACTGCACAGCAGAACGCACCCCTGCAAAGCGCTTACACCTTCCCATGTAGGCTATGATGACCTGGTCACAGCTGTGCAAAAGATAGCCTGCGTGCGACCAGGTCTGAATTAGGCCCATAGTATTTATGTAGGGTCAAATAGCTCAATGAGTAGAGTGTTGAATAGATTTTAACAGGTTATAGGTTTGAATCCTGGGTATGGCAGTATGTTGAAAAGTGTTATTTAATCAAGGGTATTGTAACTGGAAAACAACAAGATCTCAAGTTAAGTGAATGTGGTATAAAGATGATTTGTGTCCAAATCCATTTTCTTGCAGTGGTCTATAAATGTGTTTTTATACACACCTTGACAAAGGGGCATGTGAGCCCCGAAACGTCGGCTACCTGTAAACTTTTGAATACATCTTTTTCATATTTACTAAATCCTCGAGTGCTGCTGTTTTCTTTTTGAACCTATACATATATATATATATATATATATATATATATACATACATATATATACATACATATATATATATATATATTTATATATATACAAATCTTGTCATGTCCCTTCCCCACAAGACATGCGCCTTATGTCCCTATATCGAAAAATGGGGGGTTGACAATTCTCTCTCTGACACAGGGCACCAGTATAAGCTCTTCTCCATCTATTAGGATGCGGGTGTTCACCACTATGGCTGTCAGTTACAGCAGCGTCTTTCCAAAAGTGATGGTGCAGTTCATGGGATAATAGGCAAATAAGTGATACTGGGTAACGCATTTCATCCCACAATGCACTGGGACTTTCTCCAGGCTCAAGACAAATCCCAGTGCATTGTGGGACAAAACCATAGCGGTGAACACCTGCCTCCTAATAGACTGAGCAGATCTTATACTGTCGCCGACAGATACCCGGGGCATTGGCCGCCTCACCACCTGGGGAGAGAGATATGGCCCTGGCTTTAGTGGAGGAATTCCCGCACTTGTGGAGGGGTGACTATTACAGCAGCTATCTTACCATGTAAAGTGCTTTATATTCTAATATAGCCGGGATGCCGGCTGCTCTTATTAATCATGTAAGGAACATTGGGGGTCATTCCGAGTTGATTGCTAGCTGCCATTGTTCGCAGCGCAGCGATCAGGCTAAAAATCTGCATTTCTGCGCATGCATATGGGCCGCAATGCGTACGCGCGACGTACGAGTACAAAGCCCTTTGTGATTGTGCACAAGTTGTAGCACTGACGGCCGCAAGAAGATTGACAGGAAGGGGGCATTTATGGGTGTCAACTGACCGGTTTCAGGGAGTGTTTGTAAAAATGCAGGCGTGTCTGAAAAAACACAGGCGTGACTGGGCGTTCGCTGGGCGGGTGTATGACGTCAAATCCAGACACGAATAGGCTGAATTGATTGCAAGAGCTGAGTAGGTTAAGAGCTACTCTGAAACTGCACAAACTTTTTTTGCAGAGCTCGGCTGCACATGTGTTCGCATTTCTGCTAAGCTAAAATACACTCCCCAGTGGGCGGCGGCATAGCGTTTGCACGGCTGCTAAAACTAGCTAGCGAACGATCAACTCGGAATGACCCCCATTGTTACTATTACAACAAACAGCCTGTCGATATAGCGGGGTAATTTGCTACATTAACAGTGCAACAAACTGCTACGTAATTACAAGGAATAAAAAACAGGATAGCAGTATAACTGGAGATTGAGAGGGAATATATAGCAGTGACTATAAAAATTAAGAGAATTATCTTTGGTAAACCAACAGTGTCTCCTAACATATGGTGTATATTGAAGGATAATATATACATTTTTATGATTTGTGAACTTTTGTATTTTTGTGTTGTTTGTTATTGTTTGTTTTAAATAATTGTGGGGCAGATGTATTAACCCGGAGAAGGCATAAGGAAGTGATAAACTAGTGATATGTGCAAGGTGATAAACACACCAGCCAATCAGCTCCAATATGTAAATTAACAGTTAGGAGCTGATTGGCTGGTGCATTATCACCTTGCACTTAACACTGGTTTATCACTTCCTTATGCCTTCTCCAGGTTAATACATCTGCCCCTATGTTTCTTATGAAGTGGGATTATCCCAGCATAGTTGCTAAGCACACAGCCACTTTTTAAATATATTTTTATGTATACATTTTATTTTATCACGAGCACAATGTTTTAAAATAACTATGGGGATGATTCCGAGTTGTTCGCTCACTAGCTGCTTTTAGCAGCATTGCACACGCTAAGCCGCCGCCTACTGGGAGTGTATCTTAGCATAGCAGAATTGCAAACGAAAGCTTTGCTAATTTTCTCGTAACGATTACCCCGCAGTTTCTGAGTAGCTCCAGACTTACTCAGCCATTGCGACCAGCTCAGTCCTTTTTGTTCCTGGTTTGACGTCACAAACACACCCAGCGTTTGCCCAGCCACTCCCCCGTTTCTCCAGACACTCCCGCGTTTTGGAACTCGAACGCCTGCGTTTTTTCGCACACTCCCATAAAACGGCCAGATTCCGCCCAGAAACACCCACTTCCTGTCAATCACACTACGATCACCACAGCGATGAAAAAGCTTTGTTATGCCGTGAGTAAAATACCTAACTTTTGTGTAAATAACTAATCGCATGCGCTCTGCGAACCTTGCGCATGCGCAGTAAGCGACTAACCGCAGTATAGCGAAAATCGGCAACGAGCGAACACCTCTGAATGACCCCCTATGTCTTACTTTTTGCCAGAGGCTCCAAAACAGACTCAAAACACATGCAGCTGTGATACATTGAAATAAAATAAAACATATCATAAGCGCCGGGAGGGTGGTACTGGCTTAACAGACAGATTTAGTTGTCTTGTATGTGGGTTGATTTATAATGATACCATATTTAATAAGCAACCGAAAATAAGACATCATCTGTATAATAACAAAACGTGGACACAAGATTTAATCTTTGTGACACAATCTTTATTTTTCATTTGCACTTTATGTATATCAAGTCTCTGTGATTTTAACTTGTATTTTTCATTGTACTGTTTGCTAAAAATGTGAGTAAAAATCGCCATGTTTTATTGAACAGAAATTAAAAGATAAGTTTTATTATTTTTTTCTCTTATGCACCAAAGATACAGTTTGTCTCTCTTTTTTCTAGTGAAAGAGAGCAGTGTCTTGAAAATGAACATGGGCCCTCATTCCGAGTTGTTCGCTCGGTATTTTTCATCGCATCGCAGTGAGAATTCTCTTAGTGCGCATGCGTAATGTTCGCACTGCGCATGCGTCAAGTAACTTTACTAAGAAGAAAGTAATTTTACTCACGGCTTTTTCGTCGCTCCGGAGAACGCATTGTGATTGACAGGAAATGGGTGTTACTGGGCGGATGTACGGCGTTTTAGGGGCGTGTGGCTGGAAACGCTACCGTTTCCGGAAAAAACGCAGGCGTGTCTGGAGAAACGGTGGGAGTGCTTGGGCGAACGCTGGGTGTGTTTATGACGTCAGCCGGGACCGAAAAGCACTGAATTGATCGCACAGGCAGAGTAAGTCTGGAGTTACTCAGAAACTGCTAACTCGGTTTTGATCGCAATATTGCGAATACATCGGTCGCACATTTAAGATGTTTAGATTCACTCCCAGTAGGCGGCGGCTTAGCGTGTGTAACTCTGCTATAATCGCCTTGCGAGCGAACAACTCGGAATGAGGGCCCTGGTCAGCAGTTTGTGCAGGTACGGCATAGGGACATTTGAACCAGAAACCATTGGTCAATTGTGAAGTTATACAGATGTCCCGCCTCAATTGTAACAAGATTTTCCATCTGTATGACCTAGACAAACTGGACCTAGACCCTTGGACAGCAGGCTCATGCTCTGTCTCAGGCCTGCACAAAACTCATGGCTGTGTTGCTCTTTCTTGATACTGGCAGAGGTTCCTGCATTAGGAGGAGGTGCAGGCCCTGACATGCCACATGGAGCATTATGGGGTTGCTCCAAGGTAGGTAGCTCTTAGCTTAGACACAGAGGCGGAACTACCGGCAGTGCAAGCAGTGCGTTGCACTGGGGCCCGCCTCTGTTCAGGGGCCCAAGCATGTAATGAGTCAAACTGACTCATTACATGCCGCTGTGCGCTGCGAGCAACCGCTGCCCGCAGCGCACAGCCGCCCGGAGAGGAGATGAGAGGAGAAGCGGCACTGACGGGGGAAGGAGGAGGAGGGAGGTGAAGGAGGGAGCCGCAGCAGCGCTTTGTTACTGGTGGAGGCGCTGCTGCTGCTGCCCCTCTGCTTCACTATAGGCTGTCTTCCGGGAACAGCCTATAGGGAAGCAGAGTGGTAGCAGCAGCAGCGCCTCCACCAGTAACAAAGCGCTGCTGCGGCTCCCTTCTTCACCTCCGTCCTCCACTTCCTCTACTGCCCGGGAATCGTCTGACGCGGCTGCACCGAGGAGCCTGAGCCGGCGGAGAGGGTAAGTATAATTCTTCTTTCTTTCTTTTTCTCTTTTTCTTTCTCTTTCTTTCTTTCTTGGGCCTGCCTGCTGCTATGTGTAAAAATGGGGGACTGCCTGCCGCTATGTGTAAAAATGGGGGACTGCCTGCCGCTATGTGTAAAAAGGGGGGACTGCCTGCCGCTATGTGTAAAAAGGGGAATCAGCCTGCCGCAATGTGTAAAAAGGGGGGACTGCCTGACGTAATGTGTAAAAAGGGGGAATTAGCCTGCCGCAATGTGTAAAAAGGGGGGACTGCCTGACGTAATGTGTAAAAAGGGGGAATCAGCCTGCCGCAATGTGTAAAAAGGGGGGACTGCTTGAAGTAATGTGTAAAAAGGGGGAATCAGCCTGCTGCAATGTGTAAAAAGGGGGGACTGCCTGACGTAATGTGTAAAAAGGGGGAATCAGCCTGCCGCAATGTGTAAAAATGGGGGACTGCCTGCCGCTATGTGTAAAAAGGGGTAATCTGCCTGCCGCTATGTGTAAAAAGGGGTAATCTGCCTGCCGCAATGTGTAAAAATGGGGAATCTGCCTGCCGTAATGTGTAAAAATGGGGACGCTGTCTGCCGTAATGTGTAACAAGGGCACGCTGTCTGCGGTAATGTGTAAAAAGGGGACGCTGTCTGCCGTTATGTGTAAAAAGGGGATGCTGTCTGCCGTAATGTGTAACAAGGGCACGCTGTCTGCCGTTCTGTGTAAAAAGTGTACGCTGTCTGCCGCTATGTGTAACAAGGGCACGCGGTCTGCCGTTATGTGTAAAAAGGGCACGCTGTCTGCCGTTATGTGTAAAAATGGCACGCTGTCTGCCGTTATGTGTAAAAAGGGCACGCTGTCTGCCGCTATGTGTAACAAGGGCACGCTGTCTGCCGTTATGTGTAAAAAGGGCACGCTGTCTGCCGTTATGTGTAAAAATGGCACGCTGCCTGCCGTTATGTGTAAAAAGTGCACGCTGTCTGCCGTTATGTGTAAAAATGGCACGCTGTCTGCCGTTAAGTGTAAAAAGTGCACGCTGTCTGCTGTAATGTGTAAAAAGAGGAATCTGTCCGCTGTAAGGTGTAAAAGGGTCTCTACCTGGTGTAGTGGTGCTACTGTGCGGCGTAATTTGAATAATGGAGACTACTGTGTACCGTTTTATGAATTGGTATTATTTTGTGGCCACACCCGTTCCCCACGAAGCCACGCCACTATGTATTTTTGCGCGCGCCTACGGCGCGCACTGCCCCTGTTTAGCATGCAGAGGTGGGGCTCCGATGCCATTTCTTGCACACAGTGCTAAAATGTCTAGTTACGGCTCTGTTGCTAGGTATCCATTTCTCTGGCCCTGAGCAGGTCCCCCTCACCAGATCCTCTCCAGGGGTGAGGGGGTGGACTTGGATGGGATGTGTGTGGGGGGGGATGTATCACTTTCTCTATAGCTTCAGCTTCCTAAATACTAATTTATTAACACTATAGTTTTTTCACTGGCATGCTACGCTGGGCTTTCTGGCTTATGCTGATGTTTTGGGGTGCCACACCCTGCACCTAGATATAGCGCTAGGGACCCCAAATATACAGAGACGCCTTGATGCGGCTTTGGGGCTTATTCACACATTTGCGCAAATATGTGTAACGAAGATCTCTGAATTTTATTATCATGTTGAATGTATATCTGGTTACGGTTATCATTCAGGGTGCTGGGGGAAACAAATGCCTTTTTTTCTTGCTTAGAAATACCCCTCCCTTTCGAGCTCCTGAATGATATCACTAAGCTAATTGAGCATCTACCAATATATATATATATATATGTTTTTTGTGAGAGGCAGAGAGGTTCCTGCATTAGGAGGAGGTGCAGGCCCTGACATGCCACATGGAGCATTATGGGGTTGCTCCAAGGTAGGTAGATCTTAGCTTAGACATATTGTAGTAAGGAGCCATTATCATGTGGCTCTTTGCTGGTTAATCTTAGACCCAGATTGGGGTGATGGAGGTGTGAGGTGTGGTGCCTCTGGACTGGCTGAACTGGATGGCCTTAGTGTGGCATACCTTTACATTCTATTAACACTTTTCACTAATTAATTTTTTCACACTATTTCTCTATTTTAATTGCATTTCATTTTTGTATCACTTTCTCTATAGCTTCAGCTTCCTAAATACTAATTTATTAACACTATAGTTTTTTCACTGGTATGCTATGCTGGGCTTTCTGGCTTATGCTGGTGTTTTGGGGTGCCACACCCTGCACCTAGATATAGCGCTAGGGACCCCAAATATACAGAGACGCCTTGATGCGGCTTTGGGGCTTATTCACACATTTGCGCAAATATGTGTAACGAAGATCTCTGAATTCTATTATCATGTTGAATTTATATCTGGTTACGGTTATCATTCAGGGTGCTGGGGGAAACAAATGCCTTTTTTTCTTGCTTAGAAATACCCCTCCCTTTCGAGCACCTGAATGATATCACTAAGCTAATTGAGCATCTACCAATATATATATATGTTTGTTGTGAGAGGCAGAGAGGTTCCTGCATTAGGAGGAGGTGCAGGTCCTGACATGCCACATGGGAGCATTATGGGGTTGCTCCAAGGTAGGTAGATCTTAGCTTAGACATATTGTAGTAAGGAGCCATTATCATGTGGCTCCTTGCTGGTTAATCTTAGACCCAGATTGGGGTAATGGAGGTGTGAGGTGTGGTGCCTCTGGACTGGCTGAGCTGGATGGCCTTAGTGTGGCATACCTTTACATTCTGTTCACACTTTTCACTTATTAATTTTTTAACACTATTTCTCTATTTTAATTGCATTTCATTTTTGTATCACTTTCTCTATAGCTTCGGCTTCCTAAATACTAATTTATTAACACTATAGTTTTTTCACTGGTATGCTATGCTGGGCTTTCTGGCTTATGCTGGTGTTTTGGGGTGCCACACCCTGCACCTAGATATAGCGCTAGGGACCCCAAATATACAGAGACGCCTTGATGCGGCTTTGGGGCTTATTCACACATTTGCGCAAATATGTGTAACGAAGATCTCTGAATTCTATTATCATGTTGAATTTATATCTGGTTACGGTTATCATTCAGGGTGCTGGGGGAAACAAATGCCTTTTTTTCTTGCTTAGAAATACCCCTCCCTTTCGAGCACCTGAATGATATCACTAAGCTAATTGAGCATCTACCAATATATATAAGCTTCCAGTCTGTCACTGGCAGAGTGATAGGGGTCTCACAGTACCTGCTCTCCCGGTATCTGACTCAGGTGCTGGACGCATTTTAGCCCCACATTAATGCCTCTATCTGCTTCCCTACCCAGGAGTTACATAGTTACATAGTTAGTGAGGTTGAAAATAGGCAAAATGCCCATTGGGTTCAAACTGTATTCTGGGTTAAGCAACTGACAACTATGATTCTTACTACTCCCAGAAATTATTGGCAATATCTTAAATGCTATAGCCTTGGATACTTTTTCCTGTTAGAAATTTGTCCAATCCAATTTTAAATGCATTTACAGAGTCTGCCATTATTACCTTCTCCGGCAGGGAGTTCCAAATCTTTATTGCCCTTACCGCAAATAACCCTTTCCTACGTTGTGTACAGAATTTTCTCTCCTCTAGCCTCAGCGAGTGCCCACGTGTCCTATACAGAGTTCTTTTAATAAACAAATCCCCTGCTAACTCCTTGTAATGACACTTTACATATGTGAAGATATTAATAATGTCTCCTCCTAGACGCCTCTTTTCTAGTGTATACATATTTAACCTAGTAAGCCTTTCCTCGTACTCCAGTGTCTTTAACCCTTTAATCAATTTAGTAGCTCACCTTTGAACTCTTTTTTGTTCCCCGATATCTTTTTTACAGTATGGTGTCTAAAATTGAACACAATATTCCAGGTGCGGACGTACCAATGGTTTGTACAGTGGCAGGATTACATCCTCGTCCATTGTCTCAATGCCCCGGTTTATGCAAGCAAGCACTTTACTTGCCTTTTTTGCTGCATTTTGACATTGTGTACTGTTATTAAGCCTATACTCTATGAGCACCCCCAAATCTTTTTCCACCACAGTTACCCCTATATTTTCCCCATTCAGAGTGTAGGATGTGTGTATTTTTTGTCCCTAAATGCATAACTTTGCATTTTTTTATTTTGAACCTCATTCCCCATTTAGGCACCCAGGAATCAAGTTTAAATAAGTTTTTCTGTAGAGACTCCACATCACTTTCTGAATTAATTTCCTTACACAGTTTAGTATCATCTGCAAAGATTGACACTGTGCTTTCCAGGCATATTCCTAGATCATTGGTAAATAAATTGAACAGTAGTGTGCCAAGTATGGACCCTTGTGGTATTCCTCTGATTACTGGTATACTGGTACCCAGCTGGAGAACATACCGTTGACCACTACTCGTTGTACTCTGTTATCCAGCCAATTACCTATCCATGTACAAATAGTATATCCTAGGCCAAGTTCCCTTAATTTGATGATCAGTCTCCTGTGATGCACTGCATCGAAGGCTTTTGCAAAATCTAAATATACCACATCCACTGCTTTTCCCTGGTCAAGATTCTCATTCACTTCCTCGTAGAATAAATTAAGTTAGTTTGACATGATCTGTCCCTTACAAACCCATGCTGACTTTTGCTAATAATCTTATTAACCTGCAGATAATCCTCTATGCTATCCCTCAAAATACCGTCCAATATTTTACCCACTATAGAGGTTAAACTAACTGGTGTATAGTTACCAGGATTATTTTTAGTTCCCATTTTAAATAAAGGCACTACCTCAGCTATGCGCCAATACTTTGGTACCATGCATGATCTAATTGAACTATGGAAAATCAAGTATAGGGGTTTTGCTAGCTGCGACCTAAAGTCCATAATAATCCTTGGATGAAATCCATCTGGGCCTGGTGATTTATTAATCTTTATGTTGCTTAGTCACAGTGGCATGCACACAGGCTACTTTTCACTTGCATTGCTGGAATGACTATTGTTTTTGGTGGGATAGATTGCACACACTTTGGGCTGAGACCTCCAAGTAGGAGACAAACTATCAATTTAAATTGTCACCATGCACACTACACTAATGTGCGCTTGGTATGTGATGCAAATCTAAAAATAATGAGTGTTGATTTAGGTTACCCTGGCTAATGTCATAATTCCTTTATCCTCAGCCAGTCATCCCTCTATGACAAATTTGAAGACGGACAAATATCAGAAGGGTGGCTGCTGGGTACATTTAAATTGTGATGCTTGTGTAATTTGGAAGGAAAAACCACAATGCAAATGTTTTTATCATATTACTATACTATCTTCAGTGCCCTGCTAAAGTATTCACCCCCCCATTGGATTTTTACCTATTTTGTTACATTACAACCTGTAATTATTATTTTTTTTACCTGAATGTTATGTGATGGATTTGCACAAAATAGTCTAAGTTGGTGTAGTGAAATGAGAAAAATGTATCCAAAAAATATTTTTTATAAATAAAAATTTGAAAATTGGCATGTGCATATGTATTCACCCCCTTAGCTATGAAGCCCCTCAAAAGTTCTGATGCAATCAATTATCTTCAGAAGTCACGTAATTAGTGAATTGAAGTCCACCTGTGTGCAATCTAAGTGTCACATGATCTGTCAGTATAAACACATCTTTTCTGAAAGGCCCAAGAGGCTGCAACACCGCTAAGCAAGAGGCATCACACCATGTAGACGAAGGAGATCTCCAAACAAGTCAGGGACAAAGCTGTTGAGAAGTAAAAGTCAGGGTTGGGTTATAAAAAAATATGCAAATCTTTGATGATCCCTGGAGCACCATCAAATCCATCATCTTCAAATGGAGAGAACATGGTACCACAACAAACCTGCCAAGAGAGGGTTGTCCACCAAAACTCACAGATCGGGCAAAGAGGGAATTAATCAGAGAAGCAGCACAGGTACCCTGAAGGAGCTGCAGAGTTCCACAGCAGAGACTGGTGTATCTGCGCATGTGACCAAAATAAGCCGTACACTCCATAGAGCTGGGCTTTATGGAAGAGTGGCCAGAGACACTTAGTGTTAAAAATAAGATGGCACGTTTTGAGTTTGCCAAAAGGAATGTGGAAGACTCGCCAAATGTATGGAGGAAGGTGCTCTGGTCAGATGAGACTAAAATGTCACTTTTCGGCCACCAAGGAAAACACTATATCTGGCGCAAACCCAACACATCCCAAGAACACCATCCCCACAGTGAAATATGGTGTTGGCTGCATCATGCTGTGGGGATGTTTCTCAGCAGCAGGGACTGGGAAACTGTTTCAAGTCAAGGGAAAGATGGATGAAGCTAAATACAGGGATATTCTTGAGCAAAACCTGTTTCAGTCTGCCTGTGATTTGAGACTGGGACAGAGGTTCACCTTCCAGCAAGACAATGACCCAAAGCATACTGCTAAAGCAACACTCGAGTGGTTTAAGGGGAAACATTTAAATGTGTTGGAATGGCCTAGTCAAAGCCCAGATCTCAATCCAACCGAGAATATGTGGTCAGACTTGAAGATTGCTGTTCACAAGCGGAAACCATCCAACATGAAGGAGATGGAGCAGTTTTGCTTTGAGGAATGGGCAAAAATCCCAGTGGCAAGATGTGGCAAACTCATCAAAATGTATCCAAAGTGACTTGCAGCTGTAATTGCGGCAAAAGGGGGCTCTACAAAGTACTGACTTTAAGGGGGTGAATAGTTATGCACGCTGAAGTTTTCTGTTATTTTGTCCTACAGTATATGTTGTTTGCTTCACAATAAAAAAAAAAAAAAATATCTTCAAAGTTGTAGCCATGTTCTGTGAATGAAGTGATGCAAACCTTCAAACAATCCATTTTAATTCCAGGTTGTGAGGCAACAAAACATGAAAAATGCAAACGGGTGTGAATACTTTAGCAAGTCACTGTATGTATGTATATATATATATATATATATATATATATATATAGTAATCACAGTCAATCTGGCATTCAGTTCAGTCCAGTCAGCTTGCAGTGTGCCCTGGCTATACAAATCCAGGACGGGTAATAAACATACCACGCATACCACGCATGGCACTGCTGATAAAACTCCATCATATTGAATATATTTTACAGCATATTCAAGCAACGTTTCTGGGCCACGGTCATCAGGCTGCTATTACAGCCTGTTCTACAAATTCTAAATAAAACTGGGACACTACAATCATGCTAACAAATTATATACACTAATTTTGCATCACATTAGCAAACCCATCAGATACCATATGAATAAATGTAGTAAAAAAACTCCCAAAAAAACACATTTCTTTTAATAAAACACCATACTAACCAACTGGCCATGGCACATCAGCGTCCCTGACATAAGTCCCACAGACCGCATCAGGAGGAATCAGGACCTGAAGTGGCTCCTCATACTCTAGGTAGGTAGTGATGTGACAGCCAATACAGCCGCCGGTCCTGCGCTCCGCCTACCCCTGCCTAATAGGATCCCGCCCGCATGTGATGTGAAGACGCCAGGCTGTGTGCGCCCTCCTCCTTTACCGCGTCTTGACGTCTCCTCCCCTGCTCCAGCTTTTTTTCATGAAGCTCTCTCCTGAACCTGCGGTGCGCTCTCCCCTCCTTTTCCAAGGCTCTCCACATGTGCGCTCTCTCCTGTAGCCGCCTCCTGTCAGTCCTCGGATGCCTGCCAGGTAATTGTTATATGTGATGCGACTGGGGACTGGGGGGGAAAGGGGGGGGGGGAGAGTTTGATTTTGAGCCACGTATGTAACTCAGTGCCGGATAAAATATGTTTGGAAGTATATACACATGATAAGTTACATTGTAACTTAACATGTGTATATACTTCCAAACATATTTTAAGTGTTATGTCCCTGTATCTCCCCCTCAGCACCCATAACCTCCCTCTAACCACCCCTGAGTGCCCCTTTCCTCACCCTCCCTGTTACTCCCCCCTCAGCGTCCCAGCCCTCACCCTCCCTGTATCTGCACCTTCAGCATCCCTGCCCTCATCAAAAAGGGGGACGCTGTCTGTCGTAATGTGTAAAAGGGGGACGCTGTCTGCCGTAATGTGTAAAAGGGGACGCTGTCTGCCGTAATGTGTAAAAAGAGGACGCTGTTTGCCGTAATGTATAAAAAAGTGGACGCTGTCTGCCGTAATGTATAAAAAAGTGGACGCTTTCTGCCGTAATGTGTAAAAAAGGGGACGCTGTCTGCCGTAATGTGAAAAAGCAGCTCTACCTGGTGTAGTGGCGCTACTGTGAGGTGTAATTTGAATAATGGAGACTACTGTGCACCATTATATGAATTGGTATTATTTTGTGGCCACACCCCTTTCCCGTGAAGCCACGCCCCTATATTTTTTGCGCGCGCAGGTTTACGTTAAGGGGGGCGCCGATGCCGTTTCTTGCACACAGCGCTAAAATGTCTAGTTACTGCACTGCAGAAAAGTGTCTCCCTATAAGCATTGGGACGAAGGCCCCATTAAAATGTTGCTACGGTGTCCACAAAGTTCTGGCTATGCCCCTGGCACCAGGGACATATTTACACCAAATGTAAACTTGACATTACACGCGGTCTTGGTGGTCCTGGTGCGCTGCAGGGGTGCCTCATACTATCCTCATCAGATTAGTGTGGCGCATCAACTGCCACCTCCTCCATCTAACCTCCAACCAAGACATGACACACAGCACTTACCACCCAAAAAATGCGGCCACACTTAAAAAATATGGACCAGAGTAAAATCCAGCCATGTGCGCCAGTGTGTAATAGATGCAGCCAGAAAACACAGTTCTGGAATACGAATGGCTTCGACATCGGAAAACACAAATTTGAAAAACTCGGGAGCTGAGTAAATTTCTGAATGTGAGCTTCAAAATATAGACAAGAAAATGGCCGATGCCAACTGAGATTGATCTCTGCCCGAATTGGCAGAAACATGGGAATTTTGTAAATTTACCCCAAGTAATTGTCATGCAAGAAGAAATTATCAGAAAGTGCTCTTTAAAAATCACTAAATGATCGCACCTACAACTGAATTTTCCAAAGTGCTTTGAAAACATAATGAAAAAAATTAAATAATTAAAAATAAATTGATTAAATAAGATTAAATTGAGCAGCTTAAATTCATTGAAAAAATTATATCACCATCACCTATTAGGGCATAGAAAAGCTTGTATGAATAACCCAGGTATGAGGAAAGGGTAAAGTGACCAAGTGAATCCCAGGAGACTATCCCCTTCTTCATACTGTATGTCTGTCACATTTATAAAAACAAGCAGATACTGTACATGGGGGTCACAATAGACAACATAAAATATAAACCAAACTTATACAGTGTCACTGTAACATTCATGTATACATATGACAAAGGGAGAAACTCAGGATGAAAATGGTGCCTTATTGATCATCCACTGATATTATACTGTAAGTGTTATATATATATTAGGAATCACTAATGTACTGTAAAATTAACAATGCAATTACAACAGAAAAGCTCATTCACAAACCATATACAGTACAAAATGCAGACAGTTGGCTGTACTGTGCTATAAAGCATCAGCTAATGTCAATGCTTCCTGTAAGCAGTTAGCGCAGAGAGCAATATCAGTATGAATTGGTCCTACATATAGGAGCAATGACTGCTGGAGCTACTGTCAGGGGTGCTGACCACTCTCTTGGGCCCTGGTACTGAGAAGGGGCATGGCCAATGCAGGGAGAAATTTTAATTTTAAAATGTAGTAGGTTATGTGCATCCATGAAGAAGCCGCGTGCTCCGCACTGAGTGGTACCGGTGAACGATCCGGCAGGCGGGCAGGCTGGTGTCATTATAGGAGAGAGAGGACTGACTGCTTCTGCAGCTGCCTTTATCCTCAGCCCAGCACACAGCAGTGTTTGCCATGTGCTGGGCTGGAGATAGAGGCTGTGGCGGCAGCAGTCAGTCCTCTTTCGGCATGTCCAAAGTGTGGTTTTCAACGGTTAAGCAGAGGTGGCAGCGGGATCTCTTGGCACCACTGGTTACTGTGAGAAAGACCATGGTCTTCTTCCACTGTACACTGTAGCAAGTGATCATTTGACGCTTTTAGTGGGATGCCAAGATATGGGAGTATTGTTGCAGGGAGGTAGGATGAGTGATAGGATATCTAACAATGGTACAGTAGTGGTGGTAATATCTGACATGGGTAGAGTGGTGGAAGGCATACCTGACAATGGTAGAGTGGTGAAGGTCATACTGTACATGACAAGGGTAGAGAGTGGAGGTCATATCTGGCAACAGTATAGTGGTGGAAGTCATATCTGACAAATATAGAGTGATGGAGGTTATATCTGACAACGGAAGAGTGTGGTGGTCATATCGGGCAAGAGTATAGTGGAGGAAGTCATATCCAACAAGAATAGAATGGTAGAAGTCATATCCAACAAGGATAGAGCGTGGAGGTCACATCTGACAAGAAAAGAGTGGTGGAGGTCATATCTGACTAGTGTAGGATGGTGGAAGTCATATCTAACAAAGTTAGAGTGGTGGAGGTCATATCTAACAAAGTTAGAGTGTTGGAGGTCAAATCTGACAATTTTAGAGTAGTGGAGGTCATATCTCTACAGTGGAGTAGGTCATTCATGATAAGGATATATTTGTGGAGGTCATAACTGGCAAAGGAAGAGTGAAGGGAAAAAGGCAACAATGGGAGTTAGAGGGATATGTGATGAGGGCAAATCGTCTTTACCCACTACTGGTTTCAAAGGTGCAAAAAAGTGCCACTGCAGTTTTTTTGGGGAAGTGTATAGCATGGAAGAACAAGATTCCATAGTTGTGTTTGTGGTGGACTGTGTGGATTGAGGATATGTAATGCAGAATATAGTCTATCTGAGTATTTTACAAGACATAAAAAGAATCTTAGTTCTGCAGAGTTAATAGTAGTGTATCTCAATTTAAAATGATTTTGTCAATTGAGGACATTTCTGAAAAAAGCACTGCAAGCTGTATTAGTAGAACTCAGATCTGTGCAAATAGCCAGCACATTTCCCTTACAATTCGCATCATCATCTGGGAGTTTATCGTGCAAAATCCCCCGATGTCCTCCTGCGCATGCACTGCCACCGCCGACATCGCCGCTACCGCTGCTGACAGGTCAGCCCACTGTTGCGACTACCCCCACGCCACGGACCCCCCCTCCCCACCTGTGATAAGTATACTTACCAGTCCAGGTAGCCAGTGATCGCTGCTCCTGCAGGGCTGCCGGGCGCCGGATCCTGTGTGCTGCTGTGACCCCCAGTGCTGTAAAGTGAGTTTTCATTTTGCAGTGTCACTTTACTGCACCGGGAGTCACAGCGCAGGACATGGAGGACCCGGCAGCCAGCAGCGGAGCACCGATCACCGGCTCCTGGTCTGGTAAGAATGTTTTTTTTTTAAACCAGTGATCAGCTTGTGTGTCCATCGGAGCAGAGAAATCTGGGCAGAAGGCAGCTTATCACAGTGCTGCCCTGTGATGTTGCCAGACTGAGATGGCGTTAATATCACAGGGCTCACTGTAAGTTTGTTTCATTTTTTTTTTTTTTTTTTAGTAAATTCGTCCCAAATCACATTTCCCATTTAAGTATGGGGAATGCAATGTGGGTTACTAAAAAAAAAAGTGAATTAAAGACTTTGGAGCAATTTTCCATGAAAACTGGTCCAAAAGCCCTTTAATACATTTAAGTGATGCTAAAATAATGTGAAACGAGTGTGAAAACATTCTTTTTCACATAATTTTAGTAAAAAAAATGTTAATAAATATTTATTAACATTATTTTTTCTTTAAAAAAAAAATAATAATGTGAAAAAGGGTGTTTTCACACCCTTTTCACATTTATTTAGTATCACCGAACTGTATTAAAGGGCTTTTGGAGCAGTTTTCGTGAAAAGCTGCTCCAAACCCTTTAATTGTCATTGTTTTAGTAACCCACATTCCATTCCCCATACTTATAATGGGAAATGCGATATGGCCGAATGTACTAAAAAAAATGTCAAAAAACACAGCAGTGTGCCCTGGTATATTAATACCAGCTCAGGCTTGTGAGATCACAGGGCAGCACTACAAGATCCCTACTTTTGCACAGCTTTCTCTAACCCCACTCGCACATGTGCAGTTAGGCTGCTGCTTAAGACTCAATCTCATTCTCAGTCAACTGCGCATGTGTGACGGTTATTTTGGGTTAACTTGCGCTCCACTGTGTTCTACTGCACATGCACGGTGGCCATTTTACATCGGATTTGCATTCCGCAAGCGGGTTTCACGTTCCACCGTGTCCCAGTGTGCTTTCTGATTATTAGTAAGGATATTACCAAGATACAAATTTTTTTTTTTTTTTTGTAAATGGATGCTTGGTGGACAGTTTTATTTTGGCATTCAACCTATTTAGAAACAATAGTGTTATTAAAACTCATCCTCTTTTTAGCCCCCCCCCCCCAAAAAAAAAGGGGGGATCTTTAAGATATCAATAGAAAACACAAAATACAAATTAGAACAAATAACAGCAAACATTCATGGACTGTGATAGAGAGCTAAAAATTAGTACATAAACATTTAGCTAAATATACAGTATGTATTAAATATGGGTATTTTGATTTCACATCAACCCATATGCAAAACCAACAAATCCCTACATAACAATATAGGTGTATGTATAAACTGAATTTTCTATTCTGCTTCCATAGATTATTCCTACATAGAAGGTTTAATATCTACACCCCTATATAAATCTATCTTCAATCTTTTCCCTTTAATCCCCCAACAGACCCCAGTCCAGTGGGACCTCTGTGACTGTGGGACATATTGAAGGATCGGGGACTCCTCAAGAAAACTCAACCATTTCCCAATCATTTATATGTTGTTTAGTTCAATGGTATCATTTAAACCGTTCGGAAAGAGCGTACCTAACTAATATATCCAGAAAGCCTCTTTACGACAAAGTGACCCAAAATCTGTCTCCACCTCTTATTGTGGGTTTTATATGTTCTACACCAGAGGTAGCCAACCCTGGTCCTCGAGAGCTATCAAGAGTTCACATTTTCCAGCTCACCTAGCAGGTGCACAGATGCAGTCATTACTCACTGACACATTTTAAAAGATCCACAAATGGATCTTATTACTTATCTTGTGATTCTGTGAGGAGACCTGGAAACCGTTAACTGTTGGCAGCCAGAGCCGGCCATAGGCATAGGCAAACTAGGCAATTGCCTGGGGCATTTGATATGCCCAGGGGCATCAGCAGCTTCTGCTGATTAAAATGATATGCGGCATGCATATATTCTGTGTGTAGCATTTCATATGCAGATACAGCCACAGTCTCACACAGTATATAGGCATGCTGCATATCATTTTAATCAGCAGAAGCAGCTTGTGCATCCTAGCCACATAGCAATGCAAATAAGAGGCATTTTCATAAAAAAAGGTGCCCGACGTTAGCATTGAGGCAAGAATTATGAGGACACATCTGTATCCAATCAGAGGCAGAGGTCACAGTGTTAGCGGCAGTGTGAGTGCTGTGTGCATGTGAGTTGGTTGGTTGTGCAGTAGTGTTCGGAATATGTGTAAGGAGCATTATGTGTGTCATGTAAAAATGCATTAATACCGTGCAACATATGTGTAAGGGCACTATGTGTGTCATTATGTGTATAGGGGCACTAATAATGTGCAGTAAATGTGTAAGGGGCACAATGTGTGTCATTATGTGTATAAGGGCATTAATAATGTACGGCATATGTGTAAGGGGCATTATGTGTAAAAGGGCATTAATAAAGGTTGTCATAATGTGTAAGGCGCATAATGTTTATAAGGACATTAATAATGTGTCTCATTTGTGTAAGGGGCATTACGGAGCGGAATTATGTGTATAAATGCATTACTAATGTGTGGCATTATGTGTATAAGGTGCTCTACTATGTGGCATTGCGTATAGAAAGAGCACTGTGTCGTCTAATGTGAATAAAGAGCAATAGGGTGTGGTGTAATGTGAATAAGGAGCAATTCAGTGTGATGTAATGTGAATAAGGGGCTGTACTGTGAGGAGTAACGTTTATAAGGTAAAGTGATACTACTGTGGGATGTAATGTGAATTATGGACACTATCGCATGATCAAATGTGAATAAGTTTCAGTACTGTGTGGCGTAATTTGAATTGGGGTTACTATTGTGTGGTCATGCCCCTTGCAGGAAAAACACACCCCTTTTTGGGCTGTGCGCCAAATGTGCGAACTGTTCCTATTTAAAATATAGGGGGTACAAACACCAAAATAAGGACTGCTATGGGTGAGGAGTGATGGTGCTGGGAAAGAGGTGCAAGGTCAGAGGCGGATCCAGCGGTGGTGCTAGGGGGCACCAGCCAAAATCTTGCCTAGGGCATCATATTGGTTAGGCCGGCTCTGTTGGTAGCTCTCGAGGACCAGGGTTGGCTACCCTTGTTCTATGCTCATTAAAGGCACTTCTCTTTTCATGGACATATCCTTACATTACGAAATGTGGCTAGAAAGGGGATTTGTTCTTATTCTCTTGTTTATATTGTTCCAATGCTCCATAAATCTAATATTTAGCATTTGTGTTGTCCGCCCTACAATTGCATTCCACATCCAAACTGTGTAATATAGATAATGAAGGATATCCAACAATTAATAAATTCCTTAATCCTATGTGTTCCTCCATTGAATTTGAAACAAATTCAGTTATTTACTATCTGTATGTATGCACATATTACATAGAGTGTTTCCACATCTATGAAATCCTACTGGTTTTATTGGAAACCACAATTTATCTAATTTTATTATTTTATCCGTACATTTAAAATGATTGGACACTAATTTAGATTTAATATTATCTGACCTCTAAATATCACTTTTCCTTCCAGATCTACTACATCCCTTAGTACTGTATCCAGTTTTAAAAATGGAGAGTTGTTTTTAATGATGGTTTTAATCGCCTCAGAACAGTTATTATACTTGGTTATAAATACTGTAAAACTGATCTATCACTTGTTCTTTTCAATAGGAGCCTTGTTCTAGAAAAGACTGAAAAAGTAGGTCCAACTGTCAATTATAAGATTCTTCATTTGTACAGATGTGTTTTATCCTTGTAAACTGTCCCTTAGGTATGTTTACTTTCCATACCTTACTTGGTCAACTTTTGTAGTTAAGATACCTATTTTAGTCCACTGGCTTAATGTAGGTCTCTGTATGTGTGCATGTAAACTTTAATCCATAATTATAATTATTATTTAGTCCATCAATGAAAGTGAACAAAGAAGCTCCTTGAGTCCTATTGGAGAAAGAGCATTATATAGAGCATTATATAAAAACCAGAGATGTGAGGCGGGCACTTTTCGTGTTATGTGTTTTGGTTTTGGTTCTAATTCCCCGCTCGTGTTTTGGTTTGGGGTTGGTTTTGCCAAAACCACCCTTTCATGTTTTGGTTTTGGTTTTGGATCTGGATGATTTTTTTTTAAATATAAAAACAGCTAAAATCACAGAATTTGGGGGTAATATTGATCCTACAGTATTATTACCCTCAATAACAATAATTTCCACTCATTTCCAGTCTATTCTGAACACCTCACAATTTTGTTTTTAGGCCAAAAGGTTGCACCGAGGTGGCTGTATGACTAAGCTAAGGGACACAAGTGTGCGGCACAAACACCTGGCCCATCTATGAATGGCACTGCAGTTGCAGACAGGATGGCACTTAAAAAACTAGTCCCCAAACAGCACATGATGCAAAGAAGAAAAAGAGGTGCAAGATGGAATTGTCCTTGGGACCTCCCACCCACCCTTATGTTGTATAAACAGGACATGCACACTTTAACAAACCAATCATTTCAGCGACAGGGTCTGCCACACGACTGTGGCTGAAATAACTGGTTTATTTGGGCCCCCACCAAAAAAGAAGCAATCAATCTCAATCCTTGCACAAACTGGCTCTACAGAGGCAATACATCGACCTCATCCTCATCCTCCAATTCCTCACCCCTTCACTGTGTACATCCTCCTCCTCACAGAGTATTAATTCGTCCCCACTGGAATCCACCATCACAGGTCTCTGTGTACTTTCTGGAGGCAATTGCTGGTAAAGGTCTTCCGGAGGAATTTATAATTCATTTTGATGAACATCATCTTCTCCACATTTTGCGGAAGTAACCTCCGACGCCGATCACTGACAAGGTTACCGGCTGCACTTAACACTCTTTCGGAGTACACACTGGAGGGGGGCAACTTAGGTAAAATAAAGCCAGTTTGTGCAAGGGCATCCAAATTGGCTCTTTTTCCTGCCAGTATACATACGGACTGTCTGACGTGCCTACTTGGATGCTGTCACTCATATAATCGTCCACCATTCTTTCAATGGTGACAGAATCAAATGCAGTGACAGTAGACATGTGATTGGCAGGTCCTTCAGTCTGGACCAGATGTCAGCACTTGCTCCTGACTGCCCTGCATCACCGCCAGCGGGTGGGCTAGGAAATCTTATTATTTTCCTTGCAGCCCCAGTTGCGGGAGAAAATGAAGAAGGAGCTGTTGACGGGTCACGTTCCGCTTGAGTTGACAATTTTCTCACCGGCAGGTCGGTGATACATAGTGCAGCCTGCCTAGGAACGAGTAGGCATTTGCAAGATGCTGCTACTGGTGCCACTTCTGTTGTTACTGCCAGAGGCCATACATCTACCCAGTGGGCTGTTACAGTCATATAGTCCTTAGTTTGCCCTGTTCCACTTGTCCACATGTCCATGGTTAAGTGGACAGTGGGTACAACTGCATTTTGTAGGACACTGAGGACACTTTTTCTGACGTCTCTGTACATTCTCGGTATCGCCTGCCTAGTGTAGTGGAACCTAGATGGGATTTGATACCGGGGACACAGTACCTCAAACAATTCTCTAAGTCCCACTGAACTAATGGCGTAGTACAAGTGGTCTTCCGACTTCCCCTCTGGGATGACGTTCGACTCCCTGCAGCAACAACAGCAGTAGCAGCAACAGCAGGCGTACCACTCAAGGATCCTCCGGAGGAATCCCGGTTAGGGTAGGGCTCCTCAGTCTTGCCAGTGACATGGCCTGCAGGACTACTGACGTTCCTGACTGAGGAGGAAGTTGACGTTGAGGGAGTTGGTGGTGTGGCTAGCAGGAGCTTATACGCCAGTACCACTGTAATTATATGGCAGGATCACTGTAATTATATGGCAGGATCACTCTTATTATACGGCAGGATCACTGGACTTATACGGCAGGATCACTGGATTTATATGTCAGTATAGCTGAACATATACGGCAGTATCAATAGACATATATGGCAGTATCACTGGACATATACGGCAGTATCAATGGACATATATGACAGAATCAATGGACATATACGGCAGTATCACTGGACATATACGTCAGTATCACTGGACTGTACTTATACGCCAGTACCACTGTAATTATACGGCAGGATCACTGGACTTATACAGCAGGATCCCTGTAATTCTACGGCAGGATCACTGTAATTATACAGCAGAATAACTGTAATTATACGGCAGGATCACTGGACTTATACGGCACGATCACTGGAATTATACTTCAGGATCACTGGATTTATATGGCTATACCGCTGGACATATACGGCAGTACCGCTGGACATATACGTTAGTATCACTGGACTGGATTTATATGCCAGTACCACTGGAATTATACGGCAGGATTACTGGATTTATACGGCAGGATCCCTGGATTTATACAGCAGTACCACTGGACATATACGGCAGCATCAATGGACATATACTCAGGATCACTGGACATATATGGCAGTACCACTGGACATATATGGCAGTACCACTGGACATATACGGCAGCACAGGGACACCACCACTAAACTGATGCAGGACAACACAGCACCACTGCAATGGACTGGATTTATACAGCAGCACTGGACATATGGCAGCAGGGGGCACCACCACTGTGACTGGACTGATGCAGCACAACACACCACCACTAAACTGATGCAGTACAACACAGCACCACTGCAATGGACTGGACTTAAACAGCAGCACTGGACATATGGCAGCAGAGGACACAACCACTGTGACTGGACAGATGCTGCACAAGACACAGACACTGAGGACACTGAGGACGGAGACACGTCCTCTCTCTACACTCTCCAATACCGGAGTGAAAATGGCAGCTACGCGTGGCTCCTTATATGGAATCCAATCCCGGTGAGAATCCGACAGCGGGATGAAGACATTTTGCCTCATTCTGGTTTCCGAGTCAGGCGGTAAAACCCGAGCCTGACTCGGGGTCGGGCTTGTGACGTGAAGTCCGGTATGGTTCGGTTCTCTGAGAACTTAACCGGCTCATCTCTAATAAAAACATGTATTATTATTATTATTATTATTATTATGATCCACAACAGTGGTTATGAGTTCAGCTTTTTCAGTATTGTCAAATTGTCTTCTAAGCTTGACTTATTTTAAAAGTCACTGATTAATATATGAAAGGTACAGTATATATACCATCCTGTGACAGGACGGTCCCGTACGAAAGCACTCGCCGCTTTCGCGTCCCGTCGGCTGCGCACAGAATGGAAGGTCAAGTCACACGAGGACTGACCACATAGGGGATTCCCGCTTACCGTCAGTAATCGCCTGTTAGTGACTCCACCCACTGCATTGTGGGCGGGTTTATGCTGCCACCACCAAACTCCTAACCTGCCGTGGCGTTTGGAACCACGGTTCTGCTCTGTATGTGCCAACGCACTGCCTCACCACACCTGTGTGGTGTTGACGAATCCCCACTAGCCACTTGCTAGGCCTCTACCGGTAGCTGGCGGAAGGTGGAACTTGGAGACGTTAGGTGCTTCCCTGGACAGCCGGAGGATGGGGCTATGTTTGGCATAACCCTGTAGGTCACAAGATGAAGCAATCTTCTTGAGGCAATGATGTTTATTTGCTCAATAATAACCTTTAAAAAGGCTCCTCCCTATTGCTAAGGGCAACAGCATACAACAAGATGTTTCAGCAGAGTTGGACACATTCCCTATCTGGTCTATCCCCTCCCACTTTCCTGTCTACCCTGTACCTTAACCCTTCCCGCCAGGTCGAACTTCCTGCCCCAACCCTGTCAAGGCCGCTGCCAGAGTGGCGCCTCATGCCTTTCATGGATGGGTCAGAGAGTTGAGCCTCCCTAAACTCCTGCCTGCGTCCCTCAATCTCTCCTAAATTGGGACACACTACAGGGGGATCTAGGTGGGGACTACTAGGGTCAGTCTGGTAGGGGTCAGTCATGGAAAAGTCAGTGTGGTTTCTCATACTCACCGCCGGAGTTGGCAAACCACTTGGGTCAGGAGCATCATTGGGCACCCCCACAGGATCAAACGAGCTGGAACCAACATCCTCTGCGTTGCTAGGGGACGAAGGCATACCAGAGGCAAAAGGCATGCAGGGTCGATGTGACGATCTAGCCGCTGTAATCTCTTCCTCTGGGCTGGTTGATGCTGTGGTTGGCTGTGCTGGCAGTTGTCTAGCAGCTGTAGTCTTTTCCTCTTGGCTGGGCTGTGCTGGAGTAGCTGATGTCAACGGTGGTTGTGGAACTTGACTCCGGGGAATGGCGCCAGCAAAGGTAATTTCCTAGGACCACATCAGTTGGGAGACCATCCATGACGGCAACTTCTCGCAACTCTGGTCCAGCTCCCCAGTGCAGGTAGACTCTCGCTATGGGAACCTCTTTCTCTGTTCCATCTGCCAGGGTGACCTTGGCAGTGCGACCCTGCAATACTGCAGCAGGATCTATTAGGTGGGGGCTCACCACAGTGATTGAGGCCCCAGAGTCTCTTAGGCCTTCTCTCTGCAGGGGTCCCACGTGGACCGGCTGCAGGTGCGTCCACATGTTGTGTAGGGTCTGTTTGGCCATGCAGGTGACTCTCTCCGCAGAGTGCACCTGTATCTCGCCACACTCCATCGGACTGACTGGAGGGGGAACAGTCTCTGTAGGCTCATCTCCTCTCGTCAAACAAGCGAGCCGGGCTCCAGCACTCTGATTTGGGCCATGAGTCTGGGGTGCTTGGGATGCAGGACAGTTCATCCTCAGATGTCCGATTTTCCCACAGCCGTAGCACTTCTTCTCCAGTCGTGGCACAGATGATCTCTGATCAGTTGCAGGGACACTGCGGTGCGGTTGCTGGCCAAGAGCACCCGGGTTGGAAGATGCTTGTCTTTGGGGGTGATGAGTTGAAGAGGGATGTCCCCTTGGTGGTACAGTCTTTTGGAGCTGGCTGCTGGCTGGGAGCTTCTGGCCCTGTGGCCGAAATACCACATACTTGTCTGCTAACTGGGCAGCCATCTTTAAGCTGGGTGGCTCCTGATCTAGCACCCACTCCTTCACTTCTGGGGCGCACCTGCGGTAGAACTGCTCACTGCAGATCAGGTCAATCAGTGCGTCCCATGTAGTGGCTTCCGAATCCTTCACCCACTTCACCACGTACTGCCGCAGCTGGTTGGCAAACTGCTCATGGGTGCTGCTAGGATTCTTGGGCAAGTCTCTGAACTTCTTCCTGTAAGACTCTGGAGTGATGAAGAATCGCTGGAGGAGGGCTTTCGCAACTTCGTCGTAATCCCCACAGTCCTCCGTGGCCACTCCCCGATAGGCCTCCAATGCCTCTCCATGCAGAGTGGGCACAAGGTGTCTCACCCATTCCGACTTGGGTAAATCATGTAGTTTACAAGTCCTTTCAAAAACTTGTAAATGTCCATCAATGTCCCCATTACTGTCTGCAAACTTGGCAAACTGAATGCGTCCCGATCTGTGTACAACAGCTGACAACGGCTCCTGGGGTACCACGGCCTGTGGTGCCCGCTCATCACACCACATCTGGATGATGATCAAGCGCTCTTGCTCCGTTGCCCTTTCCCCCAATTTCACTAGCCGATCTGCTAGGGTATCCGGGCTGCCCCCCCCTGGTACGTTGGGATCCTGGCCCTGCTAGGGATTGCTGGGAAACATTGCTGCTGTGAGAGAGAAGGGGCTTGTGGGTCTCACCGGTTCCTTATGAAGGTCCACTGTTGGGCCGTCCTCTGCGATGCTGACACTGTCAGTGCTTTCCACCTCCGCCCGATGGGACTCCTCCACGCTCATGAGCGCCGCCTTCATGACGCTTCTGGACGCGTTGAAAGGGATATCCACACCCTTCTCCTGGCACATGATCTCCAGATCATCCTTGGACATTCCGCTGAATTCCACCATCTTGTGCGTTCTCCTGCGCTGCAGTTAGTCCTCCCCTGAGTAACTCGGCTTCTCCAATCGGGTGATGAAAAGCCGCCTGGGATTATCCCACCGCTATGCCACCAATTTCTGTGGCAGGACGGTCCCGTACGAAAGCACTCGCCGCTTTCGCGTCCCGTCGGCTGCGCACAGAATGGAAGGTCAAGTCACACGAGGCCTGACCACATAGGGGATTCCCGCTTACCGTCAGTAACCGCCTGTTACTGACTCCACCCACTGCATTGTGGGTGGGTTTATGCTGCCACCAAACTCCTAACCTGCCGTGGCGTTTGGAACCACGGTTCTGCTCTGTATGTGCCGACGCACTGCCTCACCACACCTGTGTGGTGTTGACGAATCCCCACTAGCCACTTGATAGGCCTCTACCGGTAGCTGGCGGAAGGCGGAACTTGGAGACGTTAGGTGCTTTCCTGGACAGCCGGAGGACGGGGCTATGTTTGGCATAACCCTGTAGGTCACAAGATGAAGCAATCTTCTTGAGGCAATGATGTTTATTTGCTCAATAATAACCTTTAAAAAGGCTCCTCCCTATTGCTAGGGGCAACAGCATACAACAAGATGTTTCAGCATAATAAAGATGGTACAATACAACCTGGAGGCACACAGGCCTCCTTTTTATGACAATTTTCCACACAGTACCATAGGGGGGTAAGCCCTCCCTGTCTTCGCCAACCAATCAGGTTATTTTACAAAATACCAATAAATAAATTACATTTCAAAAGGAGATAAGTGCAATAAAACAATATCCTCCTTCCTGTCACCCAGACAACGTTTGGTATCAGATTAACATTCACTATTGATAAATTTATCACATAGCTTCAAAATACAAATGTGTCTGTCTCGTTCACATCTCCAGGCAAACCCAGTGTTTGAGATTACAACAGGAAAGGCTACAATACAAACAAACAGTCTTCCTTCCTGCATCTGCCATTCAGGGTTCGTATATCAATTAAATCAGGTACATGAAACAGGTCCCAAGCCCATAGACCCCGTGATTAGCATCTTTACACATCAAAAGGTTTTGTCATTCACACCTCTCTGCTAGGACAGGGCCATTAGCATGCCACTTCCTACTGACAGGAGATGATTATTCAGACATCTATAGTAAGTGCATTTTAAAACAAACACAGCTTACACATTCCTTCTAAGTGCTGGCATTTGCATTAAATATAACATTGGTGAAAACACAGTAGTAAATATATTTTTAAATACCCGGTGCCTAGCACCCACACTACATTTAAAGATGGCGTTTAGCACCAGTGCACAGTTTAAAAGTTGCGCCAAGCGCCCATTGTCCTTGAATATGGTGCCGGTCACTGAGGTTTAACCCCTTCAGTGCCGCGCCGCCATTGTCCATGTGGGCTGGGGTCTCTCTGGCCACACATCCATTTTATTAACAGTTTCTTATATAGGGGGTCATTCTGACCCGATCGCACGCTGCAGTTTATCGCAGCGCAGCGATCGGGTCAGAACTGCGCATGCACCAGCGACGCAGTGCACCGGCACATGGCCGCCCATTGCTGCTCTATGATTGCCTCTACCTGATTGACAGGCAGAGGTGGTCGATGGGTGGGGGGCCAGAACGGCGTTGTCTGGCCGCCGTTTCTTGGGTGCAGTCAAGCCAATGGACATGCAGGGGGCGGTCCGCAGTGGCTGCGTGATGTCACATGCAGCCGCTGCGGGCCAGGTAGCAACGAGTAGCTCCGAGCCAGCACGCAAAAGCTGCACTGGCCGGGAGCTACTCCTGAAGCGCAAAAGCATCGTCGCTGTGCTTTTGCACTTCTGCTGGGGGGGGGCGGCACTGACATGCGGGGCGGACAAGCCTTGTGCTGGGAGTCCCCCCGCATGTTTCTGTTCCTGATCGTAGCCCTTCAATAGTTTGCAGGGCTACAATCAACTCGGAATGATCCCCAAAGTGCAGCATATTCAGTTGCGCTTTGCATTTGGAAGAACAGTAATAAAACAAAACTGGGTAATAACAGACAGACGTAGAGGTAGGAAGGCCCTGCTCACAAGTTTACAATCTATAGGTATTGCTACACAATGATCGGTGTTACCTATTGCATAATGGTGCTGCCAGATTGCAAAGGTTCTTAATCGGCTGTATGATGTGGTCACCCAGCAATGTTGGCCAGGGGTCAGGAAGATGTGAAAGTGAAGAAAGACAAAATATGTCAGGTTATGTTTGGACTGTACAGTGGGGATATTGAATGTTATGTGGGTGGGTCCAGAATTTGATAAGCTTGTCTGAAGAGCTGAGTTTTCAGGGAACACTTGAAGGTTTGGAGACTAGAGATGGTGATTTAAATGTATTAAAAAGTTGCTTGGGGCTGAAAGCTTGGGCAGAGATGAGAGATTGGAAATTTGTTGTTTGGTAGTGTCCAGAGTTTTACGATAAGAGTGGTAAACGGTCTTATACAGTATGTGTTGAAGTCACTTGAAGTACGAGATTTACGCAACTGATGTTCTACTTTACGTGAAAGTTTTTGTAGGTGTCTTGTGAATTTAGAGTGCCACAGTTTAAATCTACAGATGGAGCCACAATAGTCATGGATCTGTCTGTGCCTCGGCATGCCCGCCTGGGCGCGTCAAACGCTGAGAGCGTCTCCGTTCGGGTGGATGTGCGCCCATGATGAAGATGCGCCCCATTCACTAGAATGGGAGAGCATCTCTGTGCACTCCCGGCGGGGCTAGGCAGATGGATCGCCTAGTCACACTGGGAGTACACGCTGACGATGGAGCCACACTGGATGAGTACAGCTCCATCTGTAAGTCTATGTGGAGTGTGATTGGTAGCTGGAGCAATTTCCTTGAGTCCTTTTCTTGAGTCTGGTTAAGGTGTGATACAGCAGTCTCAGGAGAGGTGAATGTAGAAAATGGTGAGAATAGTTGTTGCAGAGCGGTGGATAGTTGTTGAAAATTAATAGTGTTAATATTTCTGTGGGTTTGAGGAGGTTTGGTAGACTTTGGTAACATTGAGTTTGGAGCAATGGAGGAAAGCATACAGGTAATAAGAGTAAGGTTCTGAGATATTTGTGTTTCCGACGCTGTCACAGAACTGGTTGGAGATGAGTATGCAAAGTTGGACGGTCTTATATAGCTTCTTCATATTCAGGAGATCATGGCTGGAACCACGTAAAAGGCACAATAATCCACATGCCAAAAGTAGCAACAGGTAGTTGGTGAAGAACAGTGACACAAAGTCTTAAACCACAGGTGGTCTTCACCAGGGATTCCCGCAAGGGAATTTGGGCTCAGCTGTGCCCAAATGGGACAGTCTTGGCTCCCTGTCTTGGTCCCCTATGCTATCACTAGAGAGTAAGAATGAGATTCAGTCTAGGAGCTGATACCCAAGGGATATCAAACTGGTTCTGATGACTGAAAACTTGGAACTGGCACCGATGATCAGGAATATCGGACTTGCACTGATTATCTGGAATATTGGATTTACACTGATGGTCTGGAATATTGGATTAGCACTGATGGTCTGGAATATCGTACTTGCACCAGTGGTCTGGAATATCGGACTTGCAACAATGGTCTGGATTATACAATGTATAAATGCTGACAACAGATTTAACAATGGAAGAGACTAGGTCATGGTAAGTGTCCTCAGGAGCAGACTGGTTCAGCAGGGGAGCACAGCTACACTGCTCACACACAGAGCTGTGTGATTTATGGAACTGTGCTCTGGAAAGCAGCAAGCTATATACCTCTGGGTTGCTCTGGATTGGCTGGAAGTGTCAGATTGCACAGAATTGGTCAGTAGAGAGTCAGCTGCTGGAACCAAGATGGCAACGTCCATGGTTTAGACCCAAACACCAGGAAGTGGAGCACTATGGAGGGTCAAAGTAGGATTATACACAGAATGCTGAATGCGCTGTAAAGAAGCAGCATAAATAGACTTCACTGACAACTAAGCACAATGAGCAGAGACCAGCTGCTGAACACAGGTGACTAATCAGTAGGTTTCAGCAGTAACACAGACTGCAGCTTGTATGCTGAACTACAGGAGTGATGTCAGAGGTATGACACCAAACATGAGAAATGTAGTCAGGATTGTGACAATAAGGTTGTGATCTGAGCGAGAGAAAGGAGTGTTAGTGAATTTAGAAACTGAGCATAATCTGGTGAATACAAGTTCAAGGCAGTGGCCCTCCTGATGAGTAGAGGAGTCAGACCATTAGGAGAGGCCATGAGAGGAGGTTAGAAAGAGTAATTCAGGGGCATTGGGAGATTGTGGACTGTCAAAAGTGATATTTAATTCACCCATAATGAGTGTGGGAATATCAGAGGATAAGAAGTGAGGCAGCCAAGCAGAAAAATCTTCCAGAAATAGTTTGTGTTGCCCAGGTGGGCGATAGATGGCAGCAACACAGAGAAAAATGGATCAAAATCCTAAAAGAATATACTTCAAATTATGTAAATGTGAGTAATGGAGTCAGTGGTAGAACTGAGAAATGTGAAAAATTGGGACAGAAATATTCCAACCCCACCTCCTTTGCTATTATCAGGCCTGAGGATGTGTGTGTAGAGAGCAGGCAATCATGTGACTGTAGTACTGTAAATAAATATCAGCATGTGATAAATATTGAAATAACACCCATGTATTATTCAGATCATCCTGTTAATGCACTATAAAATGTGGTTGAGGTTTTCACTATTAGTAGAATAACTTGCTGTTGAAATACTTACACAATGGCGTCCTCTCCACTGAAGTATTACCAATCTGATGATTTGAATGCAAAACTAATGCTTAAAACATATTTTTCAGCAACAGTGGATAAAAATATTTTACAGGATGCAGTCATATTGCCATTGAAGCTACTTCACAAAGTGTTTTCCACAGGTATGTATGTAGATAGAGTATGCGGTGTTTGTTAGGCTGCATCATGTATTCCATTGTATACAGTAGTGCAAAATGTGGGATAGACACTGGAGGGATATCACTGGCAATATAATTATAATTCTACAGTATCTGTCTTTCATTCTTTTATAGATTTACACAGAACCTTGCTTCTACCCTGTACATGTGACTGAAATGATCTTTGATATGTTCATTCCCCCGCAGGGCCAGATAAAAGTTAGTGTGTGCCCCAGGGCGACAAATGTGTGGGGACCCCACCAATAAAATTCACTGCGCATCCCACCGTTGTCACTGCTTAGCCTCTAAGGGGTGCAGGAAAGAGTGTGAGTGGAGTGAGAGAGTGACAACAGGGTGTCAGGGAGAGACAGACAAAGAGTGGGTACAAGGCAGAGAGAGAAGGAGAGAGAGGGAGAGAATAAGAGAGAGAGAGAGAGACAATATCAGCAAGAGAGAGAGAAGAGCGAGAGAGAAAAAAAGGGTGTCAGAGAGAGAGTGAGGATGTCAGGAGAGGAGCGGGAAAGAGCGAGATGGTGTGAGGTGTCAGGGATAGAGAGGGGGGTCAGGAAAAGAGAGAGAGAGAGAGGATGTCAGGGAAAGAGATAAAGAGAGGGAAGAGTAAGAGTGAGAGGGTGTCAGAGAGAAGGAAAGAGAGGAGAGAGACAGAGAGAGGAGCAGTAGAAAGAGGGTGATGGAGAAAGAGAGAGGGGTGAGAGGGGAGAGAGTGAAGGTGTTAGAGAGAGGGATAGAGTGACAGCACTTCAGAGAGAGTGAGGTCGTGTCAGGGAGAGAGATAGCGTCAGGGAGATAAAGAGGGTAAGACAAAGAGAGGGAGAGACAGAGGGAGAGTGAGAGAGACATGTGGAGGAGGAAGGAAGGGATGGGGAAAGACATGTTACAGTCTGGCTAGGCTTCAGCACAGGTCTCTAATGCGGCAAATGCTTTATGGCATTCGGCCATGCCCCCTTTCAATCCGCAAATCACAACACTACTATCAGGAGCCAGCTAGGTAGGGGTAGAGTGGGTCTTTTACTTATAAAACTGCTGAAAGTATATTTTCCATTTCTTTATGGGTGTATCCATATGTCTGGTAATTATGGGGACTATTTATTTATTTATTATTTATTTATTAACAGTTTCTTATATAGCGCAGCAAATTCCGTTGCGCTTTACAATTTGAGAATAACAATAACAAACTGGGTGATAACAGTCATAGAGGTAGGAAGCCCTGCTCGCAAGCTTACAATCTATGGGGAAATAGCACCTTTCCTTGTGTACATATGCCTATCTATTGCATAGAATTAGAAGACATGTGAGGATATGTGTGGACTGTACAGAGTGGATGCAATTTGATAGGAAGGTTTATGAAAGTTATGTGGGCGGTTCTAGAATTTGATACGCTTGCCTAAAGAGGTGAGGTTTCAGGGAACGCTTGAAGGTTTGGAGACTAGAGGAGAGTCTTATTGTGCGTGGTAGGGCATTCCACAGAGTGAGTGCAGCCCGATGAAAGTCCTGCAGTCGTGAGTGGGAGCGAGTAATGAGTGTGGATGAGAGACGCAGGTCTTGTGAAAAGCGAAGAGGTCGAGTTGGAAAGATATTTTGTGATAAGCGAAGTGATGTACGTTGGTGTAGTTTGGTTAATGGCCTTGTGTGTGAGTAAAAGTATTTTATATTGAATGCGGTAGAGTACAGGTAACCAATGGAGGGACTGACAGAGTGGATCTGCAGACGATGAACGTCTAGCGAGAAAGATAAGCCTCGCCGCTGCATTCAGAATGGATTTTAGTGGTGAGAGTCTCGTTTTGGGAAGACCAGTTAGGAGACTATTGCAATAATCAATGCGGGAGATAATGAGAGCGTGGATTAGAGTTTTAGCAGTGTCTTGTGTAAGGTATGGTTGTATTTTAGATATGTTTTTTAGATGCATGTAACATGATCTTGAGACAGATTGAATGTGGGGAACAAAGGACAGATCAGAGACAAGGATGACACCTAGGCAGCGAGCTATTCATGAAGCAGTGAAAAGTGTGGAGAAGTGAACAAGTGAAGAAGTTGCCCTTTTCAACCAATCAGTTATTATGTATAAGTTTATAGAATGCACCTTACAAATGTTACCTCAACACTGATTGGTTGCCATGGGCAACTTCTCCTCTGGCTCACTTCTCCACTCTTTTTACTGCTTCATGAATAGAAACCTATATATCTTTTATCATATAGGGGGGAATTCAATTGGGCACGAGGATTTCACATAAAAAAACACCTTGCACACAATTTTGGATTGCCACAGATATGCGTGCTTCTGATACCCATAGTAGTCAATTTAAAAAAAAGTGGTCTTGGGTTTTTCAGCTCTGAATACCCTCTCCCCATAGCTTCTGCACAGTAATCTCTTTAATATGCTAATTCTCATGTACTGAATTATATTCTGTAACTGGCTTGAGTTTCCTTCTACTAGGTGTTATATTGTTATGATTTTTAATTTTATATTTATAACATTTCTCTAATTAAGTACAATAAAATGATAACTTCAAATTTCATAATGATATTGTCCTTACAAATGTGTCCACATATGCTTAGCCTCAAAATGCCATACAGCGCAAGACACCAGGAACAACTGAGATGCACCGAGATGAGCAGCAAACCATATTTTTCTTATTTGCAACTTATTCAAATTGCAGATGACATAACAATTCCGCTCACAGTGTAACAGATCCTTTGGGCTGCCACTTGTAGTTTTATGCACCCAGTTTCCTTATCTGAATAAGACACAAGACGCTAGCTGCGTCTCAGCCACCCAGACCTCACTTACCAAGATGGGTTCTTTGCCACGATTTAAGCAACAGTGCATGAGGGCACATCTGTACATAAATTTGCATTTACAGTTGACATTTTTGCTAGTGTCAATGTACAATTATGTCCCATATGAATTAGATTGTTTAACCCCTTCTCTGTGGAGAACAAGTGGGACTTGTCCTCCAAGTGTACAATAAGACTGCAGCAGACAAGCCCCACTCCTTGCTCACACACAGAAAAAGCCTTCTTAACTCTTCTCCTCTGGTCTTAACTGGTGGGGACACCTGGAAGCCCCCAGGTCACATCTGGAAGCACAATTAAAAAATAAAAATAAAACAAAGAATACAAAATGTGGGGGCATTGAGTACTCCACAACCTACAAAGATGGCACTACACTAGTTTTAATTAGGGGAATTCCCTCTTTCAACTGCAGTGCCCACATCACAGTTAATGTTTGGTGACCAAACTCACTCCACTGCAGAAAAATAAAAAATATGTAATCCAGGCATGGGGGAAGAGTTCACTCTACCTGGCTACAAATAATTAAGGGGCACCAATTTTTTTAAATAGGGGCATCCCGTATTTCAAAGATTGAGGCCCCTTAGTGTGTATTTCCTAGTGATCACCAGGCAATTTTACCCCATGTTATGGAAAACTTTAATTTTCCATATATTGGGGAGGGGGAGGGGGGCACTACATACCCTATCATCCCCATAATGACAACTGCAACCAAGTGTGCACCCTTATTTAAAAGTATTGACTCCCCACTTTCAAATAATGTGTCCTACTAGCAGTTATTGTACAGACAGTATTACCCTGCGCTACAGAAAACAGACATATACTGTATTTCTGGGAAGGCGCTATCATGCCCATTAGCACAATACATCTGTCACCTAAATTTCAAAGAGAGTCCCCTCTATAAAATGATCTGGCCCTCTTAGCAGCAATTATTAGTGATAACCAGAAAATACCGCCCAGTGCTGTGCAAAAAAATAGTTTTCCATAAATGTGGAAAGGGCACATTGTGCCCTAACTCCCCCATACTGACCCGCACACATGGCCGCCGAGAGGCAGGGAGCCAGGGCTATCTTAATGATTCTAGGGGCCTTTGAGCAGGGTTGGACTGAGCTGGGGAGCATCTGCTTCCCGGGCTGGTGTCTCCAGAGCTTCTTGGGAGGCAGAATGCTGTCCAATACAATTAGAGCAACCAGACAACATTCTCTACCTGCCTCCCAGCCTGCACAAGACAGTGAATGACTGCCAACAAGCATGCTGATTGGTGAATGGCTGGAGCTATCCACCAATCAAAGTGCTAACCACCATTCATGTGCAAAGACAGTGCCAGACAGCAGAAGGTTACATTTTTTATTTTCCCCCCCAATTATTTCCATGAATGAGTGGATATGGGCTCCAGTACATTGCTTTGACCAGGGCCTAAAATGTTGTTAAAATGACCCTGGGGTGAACAGGTACTAATTACCGAGGGCCAGACTTGCTGGAGGGTCTCAGCAGAGGTCTACCTCTGCCACATCCCTGGTCCCCCTCTCACCTGTCAGCATCCTACAGTTTGTCTCCCCAGCCCAACACACACTGCAGTGTGCTGGGCTGCAATGGGGCCATGGAGGCTGCTTCCTCCTCTACCTCTGTGGGGTGAAAGCAATCACACTGTTGACTGCCCCTGGACTAGCCCCTGACTGAGGTCCTCATGGCACCCTCCACCTTGATCAGCGTGGCACTGAAAATAACATTTGTCATAATTTTTTTTAAGGGGATGTGGACAAGCCTCCGGCTACGCCCTTTACATTATCTGTGCCCATCCAAGCCCTCTTCAGCCCTGCCCACATGTTCATGAAGGAGGTGAGTCTCCAATTTAAAACAATGTACCCTATTAGCAAACTATAAGGGTCTATTTATGAAGCAGTGTAAAGAGTGGAGAAGTGAGCCTGTGGAGAAGTTGCCCATGGCACCAATCAGCTGCTCCGTACAATTGTATAGTATGCAAATTATAAATGTTACTTCAATGCTGATTGGTTGCCATGGGCAACTTCTCCACACTTTTCACTGCTTCATGAATAGAGCCCTACATGGCCGGACTGCCCATCTGACACTCTGGCAAATGCCAGAAGGGCCGATGGGCTGGTGGGCCGGTCCTGTCAGGCAGAGAGCCAGGAAGGCCGCACGTAGAACAGCCTCTGGCTCTCTGCTCTGGCTGCTCCCCCGCCTCCCTTCCTGTGTCCATAGAAATGCAGGTATGCCGCGAGTCCACGTCCCCATGACTCGCGACATGCCCCTGTGTGCTGGTCGTGTGCCCCCGCACCCCATCCATCTCCATGGAAACGGGGGCATGCCGCAAGTCCACGCCCTACTGACTCGCACCATGCCTCCAACTTTAGTGCCTGCGCGGCCCTGTACACAGCACGTGCCCCTTTCATGTGCACACGCGCACACACATGCCAGGGATGAATTCGGACCCCAGTCCATCACTGGACCCCTTACATACCCTTTTCACTTCTCCAATGATGGATCCCACCCGGGAATTGGAAACAGGTCCTTCCTGGGTGGGATCCGGCATTGGCGGCTAAGCGCTGGCTTCCCGAGCCAGCAATTTGCCGGGTCGGTTGCCATAGTGGTGGGGGACGGAGCCAGCAATGGGGCAGAGGTGATGCTGGGAGTTGAGGTCATGCCCGCTTTGCCTCTCCCTATGTAGTAAAAATGGGTCCCGGGTCGAATCCGTTTACGCTGCCACTGACCCGGATCTTCAACCCGGGAATAACACTTCTTATAACCCGGGTTGAATTACCAGATCAGGCGACCCGGGAATTCGGTCATGGTGGCCCTTTCACACCGCACACTGACCCGTGTCGATACCGGGTTATTTTTGTGATGTGAAAGGGGTATAACTGAAACATTGCACAAAAAGTAAAATTTTCCATAGTTGGGATGGGGGGGGGGGGATCTAAAGCCCATACATTCCTCATATTTTGTTAAAAAATGAATCTCTCATTTAACATGGTAGGTTGTCTAGCTTTTAAAACGGTTGGCCCTGTTGGGCTACAATATTCTTCCTACATAAAGTAAGCATTTAACTTGAGACAGTGAATATTTCACTGCATTTTACTATTTTGGAAAGGTGGGTTATTGATTTGGTTTATTTATTTATTTATTTATTATTATTTTTTTACATATGATAGAATGAGTAAAAATAACTAATGGTATTTTCCAAAAATACAAAGTTTTCTGGGAAAAAAACAAGGTACTGTACAATATATTTTGTGTAGGTACTGCATAAAAAAAGAATCTGTGATATTGATGTTGGAATGTGACAAACGCAAATTTGAAAAAAATTACCTCAGCACCAGGGTCAGAAAACCATCAGCAGTGAAGGTGTTTAATAGTTTTAAACAATCTTTATCTTTTTAAATTTATGTGATGGATACAATACAACAAATGTCCCCATATACATGGTCAAGTCACATTATGACCACCAGCTACTGTAGGTGCAGTGACCATCCATTTGCTTCGGAGACCCATACACAGCAGGGTTCGCTAAACTGTCATTTTAGACACACGTCTGGTAGCCCTCAGGTTAATTTTGATGGTGAGCTAATCCAATGTAGCGTGACGGTCGGCCTTCACGCACCTTCGTAGTGGACGTTCACCTCTCACATCAATGGCATGTGGTTCTCCGCAGTTTCCATGTCGGGGATTCAAAATGATGCCAGTTGTCCAGTTATGATACACCTAAACCACAGAAGCAGGCAAACAGTTCACAAACTGCCCTGTTTCAGAAACCTGCCACTCTTGGCCCAAAAGCCGATAATCATCCCTTTTTGCAACTTGGATAAATCGCCCCTCTTACCCATGATAGATACGAGTGATATGTGTGCAGACGGCCTATCGCACACCTTATATACCCACCAAGCCAGCGGACGACAGGTGATGTACTACATGGGCCAAATGTAGGAGGTGATCATAATAATGGGACTCGACCGTGATTAAAAATGTATCAGTGGGGAGTGTGTACTACAAGCTTCACTTACTCATTGGAAGTTCTGCTTGAATGATTATAAATGGTCTGTAAAGCACTGTTTGATAAGTAGCCACTTTATAAATAATTATTAATAAATATGTGAATAAATGTGGACAACTGTGCAGTTCCGTGCTGCGTCCAATGCACACCACCCAATATCAACTTTTTGAATTTTTGTCTGTTGGATCCTTACCACCACCCTCTGTGAAGCGCCTAGAATTGTGGTGCCTGATTTTGTTTTAGGAGTAATTAAAAGGTAAAGTGACACAGTGCAGGTATCTCCTAAGACTTCTACTGAGTGTGGCATGATTTATTGACAGTTATATTGTCTACGATCATAACGGAAACTCAAAAATAACGACAGGTACTCCATGTTAACAGAGTACATGTCAACATTGGCATAATGTCGACAACTCACCCTTTCCCTAAGCCAAACCCTAACTATAACCCTATTGTTGACAGTATGACTAAATAGACATGGCATATGTCTTAATTTTAGCCAGGTTAACATAGTAAAATAAGACAATGTGGTGTAGAAATAATGACTGTCTATATAGTCCTTGTCAACATGAGGCTGCATAGCCTTCTACTTAAGTGAGGGATACTCTACGCTGAATGGTGTTTTACTTTTCCTGATTTCATTTTCTTACAAATTGATTTTTTTTTTTCTACAGAAAACATTAGTGGAAATATCCTAATTGATCTATCTCTTGGTCCCAGCATCTATCAACTCTTCCCAGCCTGTGCATTATTCAAAGAAATTATAATTTTAGACTGTAATGACCCATGTGTCGAGGAACTGAAAAAATGGGTGAATAAAGATCCAGATGCCCATGATTGGACTTTTGCTGCACAAATTGCAGCCGAGGAAGGAGATGCAAGGTAATTATATAATTATATTTTAATTATTATCCATAAACTTGTTAGCAGCCCGTCAGAATGATGGAACAACAGAACAGTAGTGTCAGCGGCGGTGGCTGTGCTGCCTGAGTGGAGCAACGTTTGAATTGCTCCATCAGGCACCATCTAATGGCTGCCGGTGCGCAAAACACTTGAATTGCCCCCATAGCGGCGTGGAGCAGCGTTAGCCTTTTATTATATAGGATGGTAAAAAAACAAAAAAGTGCTAAAAATCTGATCTACGTCAGGTCTGATCAAAGTGTCTTACTTGTAGGAACAGCACACCTAATTAAAAAAAATCTAAATCCCTTCAATTGTGTTGATTACAAATGGTGAGCTAATAAGAGATGATATCTATTACATAAAGATGACTGCTGATAGAAATGAGATCATCAAGTGTGCACGGGGAGCGCCTTGGCTGCCATGGTAGCTTTGATCTGCCTCCGGGTTGTCTTCACACAGTCAGGTCTTTCCCCATTCTAGTCATGTGAGGTGGTCCTACCCCAGGGACATCTTTTCATATGGGCTCAATGGGCAATTGTCCTAGGGACCCAGAAGTATAAGGGACCTAGGCTGATAGTTGAGGGTCCCATTCTTCCATGGGTACCAGATATTTTAAAATCATCACTGGGGAACCAGACATATCTGACTTCAAAGCAGTGATTCCCATCTGAGCCTGTTAATTGCTCTTCCGAGCCAGATACTGTATCTCAGGTTTTGTCTGACGTAGAGTTTTTCTAAGGGTATATTCCAAAAGTTGGGAATCTTCCCTTTCGGTGGACACTGACAGATCGTCTCTACTATGCCCAGAACGAGAGATATCAGCCTTCCAGCAGCTGGTCCCTGCTCCAGCTGCACACGCCTGGTATACAGTTTTATATTTTTGTCAGGTGGATTGCTCTGGCTCCTGAACTCTGATCCCCAGGTCCCCAGTACCTCCTGAAAGGTGGGACTCCCTAGTTTTTTTTTTATCCCATTGAAAGCTAAGATATTTATTTACAGAAAATGGAGATATCTGCAATTAAGCAAGCAGCCCTCCCACCAGAAAATTATAAATATTAAGACCAATCCACTATCCACCCCTCCCCTGCATATTAAACATCCCCTACCACCCTGGAAGTCATGTACTGGGGCTCCTTCATTCAGCCCATTGCCTCCTTCAACAGTTTAGTGATCTACCTCCCACCCCATCTGTGCAGTAAAGGAGTAAAAAGCAGAAATTACTGCTCCAGGTTCTACATGCTGAGCAGAAGATAGAACACCCCCTACTGCCTGACGGACATCAAAGCTGCCGTTAATAGCATGCCCTATTCCTAATATTATTTTATTATTATCCTTTATTTATATGGCGCCACAAGGGTTCCGCAGCGCCCAATTACAGAGTACATAAACAAATAATCAAACAGGAAAACAGCAACTTACAGGTGATGACAGTATAGGACAAGTACAGGGTAAATAAACATAGTTACATCAGCAGATGACACTGGAATAAGTATCAGGTGGCAGAAGACTGATGGAATTTGTGCAGTTGAAGATTATTAAAGTAAGAAAGGATAAGCACATGAGGGAAGAGGGCCCTGCTCGTGAGAGCTTACATTCTAAAGGGGAGGGGTAGACAGACAGGGGTGACACAGTTGGGGTACATAGAGAGCGTAGAACAGAGGGTTAGGATGAGATTTGGCTGGGTTTGGTGAAGAAGTGGGTCTTGAGAGCCCGTTTGAAGTTTTGTAGAGAGGTGGAGAGTCTGAGGGGGAGAGGTAGGGAATTCCAAAGAAGTGGTGCAGCACGTGAGAAATCTTGGAGGTAGGAGTGGGAGGAAGTAATCCGTAGGCAGGAGAGTCGGCATGCATTAGCAGAGCGAAGAGGACGGGTGGGAGTGTAAAGGGAGATAAGGTCAGAGATGTAGATGGGAGAGGAGTGGGTGAGGGCTTTGTAAGCGAGTGTGAGAAGCTTGAAATGGATTCTGAAAGGGAAGGGGAGCCAGTGAAGGTCTAGTAAGAGAGGAGAGGTGGACGTAGTGCGTTTGGTGAGGAAGATGAGCCGGGCAGCAGCATTGAGGATAGATTGGAGTGGAGAGAGGTATTTGTCAGGAATGCCAGTCCGGAGCAGATTACAGTAGTCCAGTCTGGAGATGACCAGTGAGTGGATAAGAGTCTTAGTAGCATCCTGGGTCAGAAAGGGTCTGATCCTGGAAATATTTTTTAGATGAAAATGGCAGGTTTGTGAGAGGTGCTGAATGTGTGGTTTGAAGGAGAGGAAGGAGTCAAGGATTACTCCAAGACAGCGCACTTGGGGGCTAGAGCAGATAGTAGTGCTATCAATAGATAATGAGATTGTAGGAGGTGAGGTTATGCGGGAGGGAGGGAAGATGATCAGCTCGGTCTTAGACATGTTAAGTTTAAGAAAGCGCTGGGACATCCAGGAAGAGGTAGCAGAGAGACAGTTGGAGATACGAGTGAGGAGAGCAGGGGAGAGGTCTGGAGAGGAAAGATAGATTTGGGTGTCATCAGCGTAGAGGTGATATTGGAAACCAAAAGAACTAATGAGCTTACCTAGTGAGGACGTATAGAGAGAGAAGAGAAGAGGACCAAGGACAGAACCTTGGGGTACCCCTACAGTTAGTGGAAGTGAGGGGGAGGTGGAGTCATGAGAGGAGACAGAGAAAGAACGGTCAGAAAGGTAGGAGGACAGCCAAGAGAGGGCAGTGTCATGCAGACCAATGGAGTGAAGAATTTGCAGTAGGAGAGGATGGTCCACAGTGTCAAAAGCAGCAGAGAGATCAAGTAGAATAAGTATAGAGTAGTGTCCCTTAGATTTAGCAGCATGGAGGTCATTGCATACTTTTGTAAGGGCAGTTTCAGTGGAGTGGAGAGGACGGAAGCCAGACTGGAATGGGTCAAGCAGTGAGTGTGAGGAAAGAAAGGAAGTAAGATGGTTGTAGACAATACGCTCAAGGAGTTTGGAGACAAAAGGGAGGAGAGAGATGGGTCGGTAGTTGGAGAGAGTGTTTGGATCAAGTGTAGGTTTTTTAAGAATAGGAGAGATGAGTGCATGCTTGAAGGCAGAGGGGACAGTGCCTGATGAGAGGGACAGATTGAGAAGGTGGGAAGGATGGGAACAAGCAGAAGGAGAGAGGTAGCGGAGGAGGCGGGAGGGGATAGGGTCAAGTGGGGAGGTGGTGAGGGGACAGGAACTGCTGGAGGATGGGTAGAGGCCCCAGTATATTACTTTGCCCAGGGGCCTGCACTGCTGTTAAGACGGCCCTGTCATGCCCTGCAGTTCCAAAGTGACAGGATGGGGTGGGTGCAGCTGGGGTGACCTGACATATACCATATCCCATTTACTAGTATTCCATATGACATTCCCCTGTTCATCACAGAGCATTCACTGGAACTGTGGATGGAACAATACATTACATCACAGAATGGGTTTCAACACACAAGCTAAGACCGAATAAACAGTAACAGTATAATTTACTGTATACCTCCAAACAAATCATTTCCTGGGGGAGGACCATTGTATTAGCCTTGGGTCACCATCTACTACACTTATATTCTTATTACATTTACAGCTAACATGAGCAGTACTAAACCTTCTTACGATGGGAGTTTTTTTTCTAATACCAATAATCTGACAGTGACAATCCCTGTGGCCTAACCGCTCACTTGCATTGCATAAGGTCTAATCGTGGCTCCATCTGCACCGCAGCGCATGCGCTGAGGCTCGCCTACCGCAGCATATGGGAAGCGCGTGCGTGTGAGACATGCACGTGCCCCATTCACTGCTATGGGAGCGTCTCAGTGCACTCCCGTAGCGCAGATAGGCGCTGGATCATCTAGTAACACCGGGTGTACACGTTTGCGATAGAGCCACATTAGATGAGCCCGGCTCCATCTGTACACACACTTTGATGTACCCCACTCTTCTGCTGTTATCAAACATTCCAGAACTCTTTAGCTCAAGGTGTCTACAAATGGGGTTTGTCAGCAAGAACAGCTGTCAGCAGTGACTGTAGCAAATTCACTATGAAATGAGTGGAGAGATATCTGTCCTAGTTCAGCAGCCACCTCAGTCATTCCTCCTTGGTGCCCCCCTGACAGCTGGAGCTCATTGGGCAGTGCTTCCACTGCCTTTAGGAGTTACACCACTGTATACACCCCATAATGTGCCAGGCATAGAAAGTAGAGATGAGCGGGTTCGGTTCTCAGAGAACCGAATCCCCCGAACTTTGCATTTCCGAGTCCGGATCCGATCCAGGCTCGGATCTTCCCTCTTGACTCAGAAACCCGAACTTGGCAACACGTCATCATCCTGCTGTTGGATTCTCGTGGGATTTGGATTCCATATAAGAAGCCGCGCGTCGCGGCCATTTTCACTCCAGTCTCGGAGAGTGAGAGAACGTGTATTCAGTGTGCTCAGTCTCTGTTTATTGGGGCGGGAAAGTGGGGTGACAAGTGTTGTGCTGATAAGTCCAGTCCATATATCAAGTGTAGCTGTAAAGTGGTGCTGTGTTGTGCAGACCAGTCCAGTGTAGTCACTCAGTGTATTGTGCTGCATCAGTCCAGGCAGTCACAGTGTTGGTGTTCTCTGCTGCCATATATCCAGTGTAGCTGTAAAGTGGGGCTGTGTTGTGCAGTGTATTGTGTTGTATCAGTTCAGCCATTCACAGTGTTGGTGTCCTCTGCTGCCATATATCTAGTGTCCTGTGTCATCAGTAATTCCAGTGACGATATACGCTGCTGCTATATATATATCCACTGCTGCAGTATAACAAATTACAATTATATAATTATTAACAACCTGCTGGGCTGCATCAGACCAGTGGTAGTGGTTGCACCATGTGCTGCTTGGGGCCTATTTTTTAAATCTGCCATCCTGTCTGCCACTGCAGTGCCACTCCTAGATAGGCCAGGTGTTTGTGCCACACACTTGTGTCGCTTAGCTTAGTCATACAACTACCTAATTGCACCTCTTTTTCTTCTTTGCATCATGTGCTGTTTGGAGCCTATTTTTTAAATCTGCCATCTTGTCTGTAACTGCAGTTCCACTCCTAGATGGACCAGGTGTTTGTACCGCACACTTGTGTCGCTTAGCTTGGCCATCCAACTACCTAATTGCACCTCTTTTTCTTCTTTGCATCATGTGCTGTTTGGGGACTAGTTTTTGAATAGTGCCATCTTGTCTGCAACTGCAGTGCCACTCCTAGATGGGCCATGTGTTTGTGCCGCACACTTGAGTCGCTTAGCTTAGTCATACAGTCACCTTGGTGCAACATTTAGGCCTAAAAACAATATTGTGAGGTGTGAGGTGTTCAGAATAGACTGGAAATGAGTGGAAATGATTGAAATTGAGGTTAATAATACTGTAGGAGCAAAATTACCCCTAAATTCTGTCATTTTAGCTGTTTTTATGTGTGTGTTTTTCAAAAATAATCCAGATCCAAAACCAAAACCAAAACACGAAAGGGTGGTTTTGGCAAAACCAAGCCAAAACCAAAACACGAAAATGTAATTAGAACCAAAACCAAAACACGAAAAGTGCCCGCCGCACATCTCTAGAAAGAGGTCCATTTTCATATAATTAATTGCCCTGTGTGTTGAAGATAGCAAATGTCCATGAGGTACAAATGCATTAATCATTTTAGAGAGATAAAGTGGTGATGTTGCCTATAGCATCCAATCAGCTTCTGTCATTTTATAAACTGTGCTAGATAAATAATAGCTATAAATGTGTTGGTTGCTATGGGTAACTTCTCCACTCTCCCTATCTAGAAGGTTTATTACATCCCCCCCCCCCCCCCCCATAATATCTACAATTTTAACATGATAGTGACATGTTTATTTTTCATTTCAGTGGAAGCTATCAAGATATAGAAGCTATGGTGAGAAGAAAAGTGAAATGTATTGAGAAGTGTGACCTGGCCAAGAAGAACCCTACATCTCCAAGAGAGCTTCCAAAGGCAGACTGCATCCTCTCTGTCCGAATGCTGGATGTTGTTTGTGAAGATAAGAATGCGTACCGCAGAGATCTGAGACATATGTCATCTCTGCTAAAAGTTAGGGGGCATTTAATATTGATTGCAGATATCCACTCTACTTTTTATTTTATCGGGGAAGATAAGTACCAGGCACTAGATTATGATGAAAACTTTCTACAAGAAACTCTAAATGATGAAGGTTATTTGGTTAAAGCTTTTATACCAATAGAATTGGAGAGATCCTCTGATCTCTATGAAGTTAAAAAATCAATACTTGTTGTTGCTCAAAAACAATGATAATCTTTCTTAATGACTTCAAGGCTGGAGGGTTTACACCCCCCATGACCGAATATTTAGAGTGCATCCATTGGTGGTGATTAACTTTATTTCTGAGATTCCCATGGTGAATTTAGTTTCTCTCAGTAGAGACGAAGCTTTCTTTGGTAATATATTGGGATAGTGGGGATTCTGCTATATACAGAAAAATAGGCAAATTTTGGGGAAAATCTTTTAAAATTCTTCTTTATGTTACATTGTCCATTAATATAAAAATAAGTAACCTTACACTATGCCACCCGCATCCCTAAATTGTTACACTGTGTGAGGAGTATTATACTTGTGTGACACCAGACATGCGATGCCTAGAATAATAACCTAGAACCAGGGTAATTGTGTTCTCCACAAAGAGCCAATGAACACCCTCACAAAACAATAGGGGTAATTCAGAGTTGATCGCAGCAGTAAATTTGTTTGCAGTTGGGCAAAACCATGGGGGTAATTCCAAGTTGATCGCAGCAGGAATTTTGTTAGCAGTTGGGCAAAACCATGTGCACTGCAGGGGAGGCAGATATAACATGTGCAGAAAGAGTTAGATTTCGGTGGGTTATTTTGTTTCTGTGCAGGGTAAATACTGGCTGCTTTATTTTTACACTGCAAATTAGATTGCAGATTGAACACACCACACCCAAATCTAACTTTCTCCGCACATGTTAAATCTGCCTCCCCTGCAGTGCACATGGTTTTACCCAACTGCTAACAAAATTCCTGCTGCGATCAACTTGGAATTACCCCCCATGTGCACTGTAGGTGTGGCAGATATAACATTTGCAGAGAGAGTTAGATTTGGGTGTGGTGTGTTCAAACTGAAATCTAAATTGCAGTGTAAAAATAAAGCAGCCAGTATTTACGCTGCACAGAAACAAAATTACCCACCCAAATCTAACTCTCTCTGCAAATGTTATATCTGCCCCACCTGCAGTGCACATAGGGGGTCATTCCGAGTTGATTGCTCACTAGCATTTTTTAGCAGCCGTGCAAACGCTATGCCGCCGCCCACTGGGAGTGTATTTTAGCTTACAGAAGTGCGAGCGGTTGTATCGCAGAGCGCATGCAAAAAATGTTTGTGTAGTTTCAGAGTAGCTCAAAACCTACTCAGCACTTGCGATCACTTCAGCCTATTCAGTTCCGGACTTTTTTTCACACACACCCTCAGCGTTCACCCAGCCACTCCTGCGTTTTTGCTGGCACGCCTGTGTTTTCCAAAACACTCCCTTAAAATGGTCAGTTGCCACCCAGAAACGCCCACTTCATGTCAATCACTCTGCGGCAACCAGTACGACTGAAATGCATAGCTAGACCCTGTGCAAGACTACATAATTCGTTGTGCCCATACGTCACGCGTGCGCATTGCGCCACATGCTCAGAACTGTCGTTTTTAGCCTGATCGCTGCGCTGCGAACAAATGCAGCTAGCGATCATCTCGGAATGACACCCATGGTTTTTCCCAACTGCTAACAAATTTGAGGCTGCAATCAGATCTGAATTACCCCCAATATCCTTGGTGTCTGTACATTGCCAAGATGAAAACCGATGGTACAGTACCCAGAGGTCTGACGCAGAAAAGTTCTATATACTGTAGCAAGAAATACTTCATTGAAGGCTGGAGCTGTATAAGAAAATCTATAATATCTATCTGGGTGGGTTATATTGTTTCTGTGCAGGGTAAATAGTGGCTGCTTAATGTTTACACTGCAATTTAGATTTCAGTTTGAACACACCCCACCCAAATCTAACTCTCTCTGCACATGTTACATCTGCCCCACCTGCTGTTCAATATGGCTTTGCCCATTAGAGAAAGATTTTGCTTTTGTGATTAATGCTGAATTAGTCCCTTAGTGCATAACGTTCTTTGTAGTGGAACAAACATTTGATATAAGTTCCAGTATGCTCACCTATAGTGACCTCAGTGCATAGACATATGGAGGATGTTGAATCCCATTTTATACTTCCAGTGAAAAGGAACTAAGACCAAATATCCAAGTTCCCAAACTCCGCCATTACAGTCCATGTATAAAGGACACTGGCGTTTCTCTAATGGGTGCAGTGTGTGTGGTGCACACGGGCCCCTGATTCCAGGGGGCCCACACCGCACACACTGCACCCATTTTTCCTATACTTACCTTTCCGGAGTCCATTGCTGGCCGTGTGTGGGCACCCTCCTCTCCCATAGCCATTGCGCCGCTGCTAGCGCTCTCAGCACTGTAGACTCTGGCACAGTGGCGAGTCTACAACGCATGCGCAGGACTCCAAAAAATTGGCGCGGCGGCCATTTTTCGGAGTCCTGCGCATGCGCTGTAGACTCTGGCACTGTGCCAGAGTCTACAACGCTGAGTGCTCTAACAGCAGCGCAACGGCTACGGGAGAGGAGGGGGCCCACACATGGAGTCTGCACATGGGTCTCCTCCTCTCTAGACACGCCCCTGTTAAAGGCTATCCATGCTTGAGTATAAATGACTTAATTAGTACCTCAGTCAATTTGATTTAACCATCTGAACTCAAGCATGGTTTTCCTTAATATCTGCACTATGGCAGACTTTGTAATGTGTAACTTGTTGCAAAGTTGTGAATCAAACCTAGATTGTTCTTGTCTGTGTAAGTAACTATGGCTTTAAATAAATCCGTGTTCAACCTAAACACTTGTGTTCCTCCATTGTGATGTTTTCTTCATTGGTATAGTCACAAAGAAAGACAAATAGTGCACTATACACAAGGACATGACCAGAGACAACTGCACAGGGGGCCTGATCCATGTTTGTACCCACATGCTTTCACAGCTGCGATTTATCAGACTACGGAATTGCTAATCTTCTAAAGTGAAGATGCCACCCTGAAAAGAATATAGACACCCACCGGAGCCATCGCAAAGTCCTCAGGAACTGCTGACACGTACTCAGCATTAATGCAATAGTGAGTAACATCGACTCCTTGAGTTAATCTATAGTCACATGCAGGGATGTAGCGAGGGTGGCTACAGGGGCGCACTTGCTCCGGGCACCAAAAAAGATAGAGGGCGCGCTTCGCGTCACAGGCCACTGTACTGGCAGCCGCAAAGCAGGAGGAGAAGCAGAGGGGACGCACACTGACTCGGACTCAGAGACTAGGTAGGGAACAGGGCAGGCCAAGGGCGACAGAAGGAGACACTGATAGCCGGCACATGAGGGAGCTCCGTCTGCCCTCTTTATATGTCTCACTGTGTGTTTGTAGCTGTGCAGCAGGGTTATTTATGTCCTCCAGCACCACTCTCTGTCCCAGCTGTTGCAGCACCTCTCTTTTTCCTGGAAGCTGCAGCACATATCTCTACTTCAGATGCTGCAGCACCTCTTTCGGCCTAGTCTTCTGCAGAACCTCTCTCTGACAAAGCTGCTGTAACACTTCTCTCTACATTGATGCTGCAGCAACTCTCTCTGTCTCTCAGGCTGCTGCAGCACCTCTTTTTGCCCCACAGGCTGCTGCAGCACCTCTCTCTGCCCCTAAGACTACTGCAGAACCTCTTTCTGCCTCTCAGGATGCTGTGATGCAGCTCTCTCTGCCCTTCAGGCTGCTGCACACAGCTCTTTCTCTGACCCTTAGGCAATTCTGGCACATTATTTTCACTGAAGCATAGTGGAATAAGCAGGTCTTGGATGGCAGTTCTAGGGAATTATTTTCATTGAGTCATTGGGGGTTTTATCAAAATCTGGGGGTGGGGGCAATTTTGGTGAATTATTTTTATTGATAGTGGGGTTTTCAAGTCTCTGGGAGGGTGTCACATTTGGGGCATTCTTTTCATTGAGGCATTGAGACATTATCAGATCTGGGCGGGGGCCAGTTTTGGGGCATTATTTTAATTCAGATATTGGGTGGGTCATCAGGTCCTTGGGGGTCACATTTGGGACTTTGTTTTTATCGAGGAATTGGGGGGCTGTGAAGACAGGTCAGTCGGGGCATATATAGTGTTTTTTATTTATTTGAAATAAGTGAATAGTTAAATACAGCTACTTCCATAGTGGCTCTATAATGACATAATGTGTATAAGGTGCTCAACCATTGTGTGATGTGTATAACGGGCTCTACCGTGTGGCGTAACGTGTATAAGGGGCTTTACTGTGTGGCATAATGTGTACAAGGGGTACTACTATGTGGTGTAATGTGAATAATGGACACTACTTTGCGGTGTAATGTGAATTAGTACTATTCTGTGGCCATCCACCTTCCCAGTGAAGCTATGTTTTGTGGCAAGTTAATTGTGGCAAGTTAACTTTTGTTGGGAGCCAATTAACCCACCAGTATACTTTTATGGGAGGAAACCAGTGTACCCGGAGGAAACCCACACAAACACGGGATAATACACAAACTCCACACAGTTGTGGCCATGGTGGAAATCAAACCCATGACCTCAGTGCTGTGAGGCAGTAATGCTAACCATTACACCGTCCATACTGCCATGCCCCTATATTGTTGTTGCAAGCCTTCAGCATGCACTGACCCTATTTTAAACATGGGGGCACACAATGGAAACTTTTGCCCTGAGCTCCACAAGGTCTAGAACCGGCCCTGTCACCAATTTGGGATTTTTAAATATTGTTTCTTTTAAAATGTAACATGTCACCACATGTTGGCTAGGCCCCCAATTCAGTACAGGGGAGGGGGCGCCAAAACATACTCTTGCTCCGGGCACTATGGTGCCTAGCTGCACCTCTGGTCACACGTACTGTACATGATCGCTACTAAAGGCAGATACACGCCCACATTTTTGTCCCCATTCCCCGTTACCTTCCTCAAATGGTCCTTTCCTGTCAATCACACTGCATTAAAAATCTCACTGCACCGGTACGATATGATTACAGCACATGCGCAGTCTGCCGATAATTGCTCAGTTGCGTGATCGGCCATTGTGCACAAACCCAGGGGGCATAGGATAATAAATACTTTAGTTGTCTTTGTTAGATGTACAGTAAGAGCTGGGGGGCATCAATTTTAGTTATTGCCACAGCTACTAAAATTCCTGGTTACAGTTCTGACTTTGTTTATTGATAAATTAAATTTTTACAGGTACAGTAGGTACTTCTTAGGAAACAGTGACCACTATATGATCACATTCAACATCAGTTTCAAGAAACATAGCTATAAGGGAACAACTAAAACATTTAACTTTAGAAAAGCTAACTTCAATATGCTGAGGCACTAAATGACATTGACTGGGAAGTTTTGTTTCATGGTAAAGACACAAAGGAAATGTGGGTTGCTTTAAAAGGGTTGCTTGATAGCAATATTCAAAAATTCATTCCCATGAGCAATAAACACAGGAGTACTAAACACAAGCCAAGCTGACTTAATAAGGAGGTCAAAGAAGCAATGGCTAAAAAGAGGCGTGCTTTTAAAACATTTAAATCTAACGAAGGGGAGGAGTCATTCCAGTATTATAAGGAATGCAATAAAAAATGCAAAAAAGTATTAAGGGCAGCTAAAATTGTAAACAAAAAGCAAATCCCTATAGAGAGTAAAACCAATCCTAAAAAGTTTAATAAATACATAAACAGTAAAAGGATAAAGAAGGAGAATGTATGCCCATTAAAAAGATAAATTGGGAGCTTTGATAAACTATGATAAAATAAAAGCTGAAATACTGAACAATTTTTTCCCTGCGTATTCACCAGGGAGGATCAGCCGCTGAGAGTAGTGCATAACGATAGTGAAGGTAATGACTCTTGGCTTGATGCTTGTTTAAGTGAGGATGTAGTCCTGGAGAGACTAAGCAACATAAAGATTAATAAATCTCCAGGCCCAGATGGTTTTCATCCGAGGGTTTTTATGGAGCTTAGGCCGCAGCTAGCAAAACCCTTATACTTGATTTTCCATAGTTCAATTACATCAGGCATGGTACCAAAAGATTGGCGCAAAGCTGAGGTAGTGCCTTTATTTAAAAAGGGAACTAAAAATAATCCTGGTAACTATAGACCAGTTAGTTTAATCTCTACAGTGGGTAAAATATTGGAAGGTATTTTGAGGATTATCTGCAGGTTAATAAGATTATTAGCAAAAGTCAGAATGGGTTTGTAAGGGACAGATCATGTCAAACTAACTTAATTAGCTTCTACGAGGAAGTGAGCGAGATTCTTGACCAGGGAAAAGCAGTGGATGTGGTGTATTTAGATTTTGCAAAAGCCTTCGATACAGTGCCTCACAGGAGACTGATCATCAAATTAAGGGAACTTGGACTAGGATATACTATTTGTACATGGATAGGTAATTGGCTGGATAACAGGATACAATGAGTAGTGGTCAACGAGATGTTCTCCAGCTGGGCACCAGTAGTCAGCGGAATATCACAAGGGTCCGTACTTGGCCCACTGCTGTTCAATATATTTATCAATTATCTAGGATTAGGCCTGGAAAGCACAGTGACAATCTTTGCAGATGACACTAAACTGTGTAAGGTAATTAATTCAGAAAGCGATGTCGAGTCTCTACAGAATGACTTATTTAAACTTGAAACCTGGGCATCTAAATGGGGAATGAGGTTCAATATAGAAAAATGCAAAGTTATGCATTTTGGGATAAAAACAAACTTGCATCCGACACACTAAATGGGGAAAATATAGGGGTAACTGTGGTGGAAAAAGATTTGGGGGTGCTCATAAATAATAGGCTTAATAATTGCATGCAATGTCAAAATGCAGCAATAAAGGCAAGTAAAGTGCTTGCATGCATAAACCAGGGCATTGAGACAAGAGACGAGGATGTGATCCTTCCACTGTACAAATCATTGGTACGTCCGCACCTGGAATATTGTGTTACATTTTGGGCACCATATTATAAAAAAGATATCGGGGAACTAGAAAGAGTTTAAAGGCTAGCTACTAAATTGATTAAAGGGTTAGAGACACTGGAGTATGAGGAAGGGCTTACTAGGTTAAATATGTATACACTAGAAAAGAGACATCTAAGAGGAGACATTATTAATATCTTCAAATATGTAAAGGGTCATTACAAGGAGTTAGCAGGGGATTTGTTTATTAAAAGAACTCTGTATAGGACACGAGGGCACTCGCTGGCGCTAGAGGAGAGACAATTCTGTACACAATGTAGGAAAGGGTTCTTCACGGTAAGGGCAATAAAGATTTGCAACTCCCTGCCAGAGAAGGTAATAATGGCAGACTCTGTAAATCCATTTAAAAATGAATTGGACAAATTTCTTTCTGCAAAAAGTATCCAGGGTTATAGCATTTAACATATTGACATTAATATCTGGGAGTGGTAAGAATCATAGTTGTCAATTGGTACTAAACCATTACTTCAGCAGCCATTATAATATTAACAGCTTAACACAGAATACAGGTTGAACCCAATGGGCATTTTGCCTCTTTTAAACCTCACTAACTATGTAACTATGTAGCTGTCTTCTTCCTGCCCAATGCTGACTGGCACCTTGTTGCATCTATCCTATAATCACTGTCTTCAGACCCTGAGCCCTGAATTCTGCAGACTAAGTAAAAGGCTTGCCAGTTTGCAGGCACACCCAATGGCTTTGGAGTATATACTGTACTGTAAGTGTGGTATGCAGTGATGCCATGTTAGTGGGACTGGAGGGAGCAGGGAAGAGGTGATTGTTGGATGAGCAGGGAATGGAATGATGACACTGGAGGTGAGTAGGGTGAAGTGCAGCAGCTTGAGTGGAACTGGAGGAAGTAGACAAAAGGGGATACATATCAAACCTCTGAGAAATATGGCAGGTAGGAGGTGATTGGTTGGTGCAATTTATCACTCACAGTGAAATTTATCACTCATTGATAAATGAGCCCTTACGTGTGTACCTGTGGAGCTGACACTGCTAGAATCAGTCACGGTACGTATCTAATATTAATCCACCTCAGTGATGTGCGGTGAGGTCATTGGCTGGGGAGGCACTGATATATATTTTTTTTATATATATATATATATATATATATATATATATAGTGTTTGAAGTGGAAATTTTGAGGTGGGGGTATGCAACAGTTAAGGATGCAAGTATGTGCGCGCCGAAGGCGCGCACGCTCCAGAAAAGGGGGCGTGGTCACCCAATAGGTGGCGTGTCCAGTGTAGTAGAACCCCTTATACTATCTAGTACTGGTGCCCCTTTTACCTTGTAGCACACGGTAGGAGCCGAAATTCACATTATAGCACATGGTACGAACCGAAATTCACATTGTAGCACACTGAATGAGCCGAAATTCACATTGTAGCACACTGAATGAGCCGAAATTCACATTGTAGCACACTGAATGAGCCGAAACTCACATTGTAGCACACTGAATGAGCCAAATTCACATTGTAGCACACTGAATGAGCCGAAACTCACATTGTAGCACACTGAATGAGCCGAAATTCACATTGTAGCACACTGAATTAGCCGAAATTCACATTGTAGCACACTGAATGAGCCGAAATTCACATTGTAGGACACTGAATGAGCCGACATTCACATTGTAGCACACTGAATGAGCTGGAATTCACATTGTAACACACTGAATGAGCCGAAACTCACATTGTAGCACACTGAATGAGCCGAAATTCACATTGTAGCACACTGAATGAGCCGAAATTCACATTGTAGCACACTGAATGAGCCGAAATTCACATTGTAGCACACTGAATGAGCCGAAATTCACATTGTAGCACACTGAATGAGCCGAAATTCACATTGTAGCACGCTGAATGAGCCGAAATTCACATTGTTGCACACTGAATGAGCCGACATTCACATTATAGCACACTGAATGAGCTGAAATTGTGATAGCAGGGAGAGCCAGAATGACGACAGGGAGAGAGAGTGACGACAGTGACAGCAGGGAGAGAGAGTGACAGCAGGGAGAGAGAGAGTGACGATAGTGACAGCAGGGAGAGAGCGTGACAGCAGGGAGAGAGAGAGTGACGATAGTGACAGCAGGGAGAGAGAGTGACGATAGTGACAGCAGGGAGAGAGAGTGACGACAGTGACAGCAGGGAGAGAGAGTGACAGCAGGGAGAGAGAGAGTGATGATAGTGACAGCAGGGAGAGAGAGTGACAGCAGGGAGAGAGAGAGTGACGATAGTGACAGCAGGGAGAGAGAGTGGCAGCAGGGAGAGAGAGAGTGACGACAGTGACAGCAGGGAGAGAGAGTGACGACAGTGACAGCAGGGAGAGAGAGTGACGACAGTGACAGCAGGGAGAGAGAGTGACAGCAGGGAGAGAGAGAGTGACGATAGTGACAGCAGGGAGAGAGACGACAGTGACAGCAGGGAGAGAGAGAGAGAGTGACAACAGTGACAGCAGGGAGAGAGATTGACGACAGGGAGAGAAAGTGTGACAGTAGGGACAGGGACAGTAACGACAGGGAAAGAGGGTGACAGCAGGTGAACATTACCTGACTCATTTGTTGTTGCTGGTGGCGGTGAGTGGCTGGCGGCGGTGGGCGGCTGGCGGCGGTGAGCGGCTGTGCGCTCTACACAGCCGCCGGCCGTCAAGCAGGAGCTTCTGTCTGAGAGAGGGCGGAGGAGGAGAGCACCGGGTTCCGCTCAATTCACGCTGGGACTGTGGCTTCCCACCGCTGTCGCCGTGCACATTAGCCAGCGTTTGGGCCAGCGGGGGACATGGAACACACTTTAGCTAGTAGGGGGAGGGGGGTACATGGAACACACACATTAGCTAGTAGGGGGAGGGGGGACATGGAACACACACATTAGCTAGTAGGGGGAGGGGGGGACATGGAACACACACATTAGCTAGTAGGGGGAGGGGGGACATGGCACACACGCATTAGCTAGTAGGGGGAGGGGGGGGACATGCCACACACACATTAGCTAGTAGGGGGAGGGGGGGCATGGCACACACACATTAGCTAGTAGGGGGAGGGGGGGACATGGAACACACACATTAGCTAGTAGGGGGAGGGGGGGGGACATGCCACACACACATTAGCTAGTAGGGGGAGGGGGGGCATGGCACACACACATTAGCTAGTAGGGGGAGGGGGGGGGCATGGAACACACGCATTAGCTAGTAGGGGGAGGGGGGGGACATGCCACACACACATTAGCTAGTAGGGGGAGGGGGGGCATGGCACACACACATTAGCTAGTAGGGGGAGGGGGGGACATGGAACACACACATTAGCTAGTAGGGGGAGGGGGGGACATGGAACACACACATTAGCTAGTAGGGGGAGGGGGGGGACATGCCACACACACACATTAGCTAGTAGGGGGAGGGGGGACATGGCACACACACATTAGCTAGTAGGGGGAGGGGGGACATGGCACACACACATTAGCTAGTAGGGGGAGGGGGGGACATGGCACACACACATTAGCTAGTAGGGGGAGGGGGGGACATGGAACACACACATTAGCTAGTAGGGGGAGGGGGGACATGGCACACACACATTAGCTAGTAGGGGGAGGGGAGGACACGGAACACACACATTAGCTAGTAGGGGGAGGGGGGGACATGGCACACACACATTAGCTAGTAGGGGGAGGGGGGGACATGAAACACACACATTAGCTAGTAGGGGGAGGGGGGGACATGGAACACACACATTAGCTAGTAGGGGGAGGGGGGGACATGGAAAACACTTTACCTAGATTACAGTAGGAATATCTGGTGATCCGCTCTCCCCCTCCTCCCTGTACCGCTGCTGCTGCACTCACTGTCTTCAGGCTCTGCCTGTGTGTGACAGGCACCGGACCAGCAGCGGCAGCAACAGCAAGGACACTGTGAGTAAGGAGGCAGGGAGGGGGAGCTGCACTTAATGAAGTCAGCCCCGCATGGACTCCTGGGCATCCCGGCGCCGCCGCAGCTGGAGCAGTATGAATGGTCCCGGCGCCGCTTCTCCCGGCCGCGTCTATGTGATTGGACCAGTGGATCCAGCCCTCCCCGCTTTGTCCCGTTATCACTAGCTACGGGAGGCACTAGCTGTCAGTGCCTCCCAAACGTATTAGATGGGCTAAAATGATTAAATTAATATAAAGAGGGTACAATACAATACATATGACACAGAATATGTGTCTTATGTATCTTCTTTCTATTATATTAGTCATAATGACAGGGGAGGCACTGCCTCCCCTGCCTCCCCTGACTGCACGTCCCTGATCCACCTCTTATAATGTTAATCCCATTCAAATATCACAAGCTCTTTCCCTGACACAGTTAATCTCTGACACAACTCTTCCCCCTGACCACTGGTGAAATTTGAAACTTTTTCTTGCAGGAACTCTGTGCGTGAGTGAAAAAAATGGTCATGGCCACATGTCACAAGGGGAGTGGTCACACATCACAGGGGCATAGCCACATGACATGCCCCCATTTCTCCACACTCTGGAGGTCATATTGTGTCCATACTGCATTCACAACAGTACATGTGCCAAATTGAATTGCACATTGTACATGTGCTGGGGTTTGGGAATTGTAGAGAGAGAGCAGAGCAATGAGCTGCAACACAAATGCTGTCATCTGTGGAATTGCTCTTACACATCTTTTGATTTGCAGATGATTAGACTCACTCTCTGCAATTCCAAAACCCCAGTACATGTACTATGTGCAGTTCTAATATATATGTCACAGGCACAGCGTGCATGTACTAAATAAAAATACACCTTACTGTACCTACATGGTGGTTTCGCTGTGATGGGGAACCTCTGAAGAAGTTCATCCTCTCTGGGCAGACGGTGTCGTCAAACGGTATTCACTATTCATGTAGGAAATCCCGTGGTCTGGAAGATGCCTGTTTGTGTAAGAATATAACCATCATCATCATCATCATCATCATATAATCATCATCATACAATAGAGGTTCAACCAGACTTATGCCACCTGTCACCTCCTTCCCCCTGAATACCCTCCAACTACATCCCCCTGAATACCCTCCAGCCTCCTCATCCTGATCTTAGGAGGATCAGGATGAGTAGAAAGAGGATGAGTAGGAAGAGGATGATGAGGATAAGGAGGATGATGAGGATGAGGAGTATGAGGATGAGGAGGATCCATTCTAACACTCTCCAAGTGATGATGCATCTAGCGCGCAGTCACACACAGATATATTAGTGTCACAAATCAATGCATTTTCAGTAAAAAAAAGTTGCATGGAACCTTTCAGCTCAATCACATCAGGCATCTACCACTGCGTGGTGTTTTGAGAATAAATGTATAAGAACAGGATGAAGTTAAAATGCCAACTGTTGAGATCTCTGCATTGAGGAGACCAATTCCAAAATCCTGACAGCTGGAATTTTACTGATGGACCGAAGCCTGACACTCGCCTGGTATAACCACTTGGTTGATGGGTCCACACCCCCAACTGAGTGGGAATAGGACCTGTGGCGAGCAAAGTGAGTCACCTGGCCTGGAGCGTGGTGAGCATGCGAGAGGACTTGCTGCCTCGCATGCGGGTTTCTGGCAGATGGGATGCAGCTGTCTGTATAGTGACAAACAAAAAACTAGACAAGAGAGCGCAGGCAGACTCCACTTGAAAATCACAATTTTAATATACACAATGATCACATACTAAATATGCATAATTAATACTAATTAGAGCCAATAAAAATCAATAAAATCAATAAAAGTCCGCACTACAATTTCATATATTTCCACACAATTTAGTGTATTAATAACCTGGTATATTAATAATGTATGGATTAGATATCTTGAAAATTAGCAGCTGATGTTTAGATGCTTAAAGTCCGAACAATATCCATAAAGCAGACTGATGTTTGACACTGCTTCGTTCAGATTAGAGTCAGGTGAATAAGTTAATTATGAATAAAGACCTCCAAAACCCCAAATCAACACCGGTTCTGCTTTGTTTAGTGTAGCAGCATAATGTGGTGATATCGCTTACCACATACTCTGTGTGTAGGATCCGACTACCTTTTCATCTGACCACCCCAACCTCTCACGGCTGCTTCATCCGTTCGAGCTCCATTGCACTGTCGGGTTAAACCGGCCCGAACAAAGCCACCTGCACTGGTCCCTTTTGCCATACGGGGATCGTGGCTGTCAGCTTAATACCTTGGATCAGCGGTACTCTGGATAAATATAGTGCCGCTTAGACGCTCCGTAGAAGCGGGGAGTAACAACTGGTCTGACACGCCGCAATAAGGAGAGAGCATCGGACTCAGTCGCCGGAGCTAACAGCACCCGAGCTCCTGTCAGTGTTACCTACACACAGAGTATGTGGTAAGCGATATCACCACATTATGCTGCTACACTAAACAAAGCAGAACCGGTGTTGATTTGGGGTTTTGGAGGTCTTTATTCATAATTAACTTATTCACCTGACTCTAATCTGAACGAAGCAGTTTCAAACATCAGTCTGCTTTATGGATATTGTTCGGACTTTAAGCATCTAAACATCAGCTGCTAATTTTCAAGATATCTAATCCATACATTATTAATATACCAGGTTATTAATTAGAGATGAGCGGGTTCGGTTTCTTTGAATCCGAACCCGCACGAACTTCACTTTTTTTTCCACGGGTCCGAGCGACTCGGATCTTCCCGCCTTGCTCGGTTAACCCGAGCGCGCCCGAACGTCATCATGACGCTGTCGGATTCTCGCGAGACTCGGATTCTATATAAGGAGCCGCGCGTCGCCGCCATTTTCACTCGTGCATTGAGATTGATAGGGAGAGGACGTGTCTGGCGTCCTCTCCATTAGAATAGAGATAGATAGATTAGATAGAGAGAGATTGTGCAGAGTCGCAGACAGAGTTAGTTTACCACAGTCAGTGACCAGTGCAGTTGCTAGTTAACTTTTATTTAATATAATATATCCGTTCACTTCTCTCTGCTATATCCGTTCTCTGCCTGAAAAAAAAAACGATACACAGCACAGTCAGTCACACAGTGTGACTCAGTCTGTGTGCACTCAGCTCAGCCCAGTGTGCTGCACAGTCATCAATGTATAAATTAAAAGCTTATAATTAATTGTGGGGGAGACTGGGGAGCACTGCAGGTTGTTAGCAGGAGCCAGGAGTACAATTATATTAATTAACAGTGCACACTTTTGCTGCAGGAGTGGTGACCAGTGCCTGACCACCAGTATAGTATTGTTGTATACTACTAATATCTCTTTAAATATCAACCAGTCTATATTAGCAGCAGACACAGTACAGTGCGGTAGTTCACGGCTGTGGCTACCTCTGTGTCGGCACACGGCAGGCAGTCCGTCCGACCAGAATTGTATTATTTATTATTATATACCTACCACCTAACCGTGGTTTTTTTTTCATTCTTTATACCGTCATAGTGTCATCCTAATTGTTACGAGTATACTACTATCTCTTTATCAACCAGTGTACAGTGCGGTAGTTCACGGCTGTGGCTACCTCTGTGTCGGCACACGGCAGGCAGTCCGTCCGACCAGAATTGTATTATTTATTATTATATACCTACCACCTAACCGTGGTTTTTTTTTCATTCTTTATACCGTCATAGTGTCATCCTAATTGTTACGAGTATACTACTATCTCTTTATCAACCAGTGTACAGTGCGGTAGTTCACGGCTGTGGCTACCTCTGTGTCGGCACACGGCAGGCAGTCCGTCCGACCAGAATTGTATTATTTATTATTATATACCTACCACCTAACCGTGGTTTTTTTTTCATTCTTTATACCGTCATAGTGTCATCCTAATTGTTACGAGTATACTACTATCTCTTTATCAACCAGTGTACAGTGCGGTAGTTCACGGCTGTGGCTACCTCTGTGTCGGCACACGGCAGGCAGTCCGTCCGACCAGAATTGTATTATTTATTATTATATACCTACCACCTAACCGTGGTTTTTTTTTCATTCTTTATACCGTCATAGTGTCATCCTAATTGTTACGAGTATACTACTATCTCTTTATCAACCAGTGTACAGTGCGGTAGTTCACGGCTGTGGCTACCTCTGTGTCGGCACACGGCAGGCAGTCCGTCCGACCAGAATTGTATTATTTATTATTATATACCTACCACCTAACCGTGGTTTTTTTTTCATTCTTTATACCGTCATAGTGTCATCCTAATTGTTACGAGTATACTACTATCTCTTTATCAACCAGTGTACAGTGCGGTAGTTCACGGCTGTGGCTACCTCTGTGTCGGCACACGGCAGGCAGTCCGTCCGACCAGAATTGTATTATTTATTATTATATACCTACCACCTAACCGTGTTTTTTTTTTCATTCTTTATACCGTCATAGTGTCATCCTAATTGTTACGAGTATACTACTATCTCTTTATCAACCAGTGTACAGTGCGGTAGTTCACGGCTGTGGCTACCTCTGTGTCGGCACACGGCAGGCAGTCCGTCCGACCAGAATTGTATTATTTATTATTATATACCTACCACCTAACCGTGGTTTTTTTTTCATTCTTTATACCGTCATAGTGTCATCCTAATTGTTACGAGTATACTACTATCTCTTTATCAACCAGTGTACAGTGCGGTAGTTCACGGCTGTGGCTACCTCTGTGTCGGCACACGGCAGGCAGTCCGTCCGACCAGAATTGTATTATTTATTATTATATACCTACCACCTAACCGTGGTTTTTTTTTCATTCTTTATACCGTCATAGTGTCATCCTAATTGTTACGAGTATACTACTATCTCTTTATCAACCAGTGTACAGTGCGGTAGTTCACGGCTGTGGCTACCTCTGTGTCGGCACACGGCAGGCAGTCCGTCCGACCAGAATTGTATTATTTATTATTATATACCTACCACCTAACCGTGGTTTTTTTTTCATTCTTTATACCGTCATAGTGTCATCCTAATTGTTACGAGTATACTACTATCTCTTTATCAACCAGTGTACAGTGCGGTAGTTCACGGCTGTGGCTACCTCTGTGTCGGCACACGGCAGGCAGTCCGTCCGACCAGAATTGTATTATTTATTATTATATACCTACCACCTAACCGTGGTTTTTTTTTCATTCTTTATACCGTCATAGTGTCATCCTAATTGTTACGAGTATACTACTATCTCTTTATCAACCAGTGTACAGTGCGGTAGTTCACGGCTGTGGCTACCTCTGTGTCGGCACACGGCAGGCAGTCCGTCCGACCAGAATTGTATTATTTATTATTATATACCTACCACCTAACCGTGGTTTTTTTTTCATTCTTTATACCGTCATAGTGTCATCCTAATTGTTACGAGTATACTACTATCTCTTTATCAACCAGTGTACAGTGCGGTAGTTCACGGCTGTGGCTACCTCTGTGTCGGCACACGGCAGGCAGTCCGTCCGACCAGAATTGTATTATTTATTATTATATACCTACCACCTAACCGTGGTTTTTTTTTCATTCTTTATACCGTCATAGTGTCATCCTAATTGTTACGAGTATACTACTATCTCTTTATCAACCAGTGTACAGTGCGGTAGTTCACGGCTGTGGCTACCTCTGTGTCGGCACACGGCAGGCAGTCCGTCCGACCAGAATTGTATTATTTATTATTATATACCTACCACCTAACCGTGGTTTTTTTTTCATTCTTTATACCGTCATAGTGTCATCCTAATTGTTACGAGTATACTACTATCTCTTTATCAACCAGTGTACAGTGCGGTAGTTCACGGCTGTGGCTACCTCTGTGTCGGCACACGGCAGGCAGTCCGTCCGACCAGAATTGTATTATTTATTATTATATACCTACCACCTAACCGTGGTTTTTTTTTCATTCTTTATACCGTCATAGTGTCATCCTAATTGTTACGAGTATACTACTATCTCTTTATCAACCAGTGTACAGTGCGGTAGTTCACGGCTGTGGCTACCTCTGTGTCGGCACACGGCAGGCAGTCCGTCCGACCAGAATTGTATTATTTATTATTATATACCTACCACCTAACCGTGGTTTTTTTTTCATTCTTTATACCGTCATAGTGTCATCCTAATTGTTACGAGTATACTACTATCTCTTTATCAACCAGTGTACAGTGCGGTAGTTCACGGCTGTGGCTACCTCTGTGTCGGCACACGGCAGGCAGTCCGTCCGACCAGAATTGTATTATTTATTATTATATACCTACCACCTAACCGTGGTTTTTTTTTCATTCTTTATACCGTCATAGTGTCATCCTAATTGTTACGAGTATACTACTATCTCTTTATCAACCAGTGTACAGTGCGGTAGTTCACGGCTGTGGCTACCTCTGTGTCGGCACACGGCAGGCAGTCCGTCCGACCAGAATTGTATTATTTATTATTATATACCTACCACCTAACCGTGGTTTTTTTTTCATTCTTTATACCGTCATAGTGTCATCCTAATTGTTACGAGTATACTACTATCTCTTTATCAACCAGTGTACAGTGCGGTAGTTCACGGCTGTGGCTACCTCTGTGTCGGCACACGGCAGGCAGTCCGTCCGACCAGAATTGTATTATTTATTATTATATACCTACCACCTAACCGTGGTTTTTTTTTCATTCTTTATACCGTCATAGTGTCATCCTAATTGTTACGAGTATACTACTATCTCTTTATCAACCAGTGTACAGTGCGGTAGTTCACGGCTGTGGCTACCTCTGTGTCGGCACACGGCAGGCAGTCCGTCCGACCAGAATTGTATTATTTATTATTATATACCTACCACCTAACCGTGGTTTTTTTTTCATTCTTTATACCGTCATAGTGTCATCCTAATTGTTACGAGTATACTACTATCTCTTTATCAACCAGTGTACAGTGCGGTAGTTCACGGCTGTGGCTACCTCTGTGTCGGCACACGGCAGGCAGTCCGTCCGACCAGAATTGTATTATTTATTATTATATACCTACCACCTAACCGTGGTTTTTTTTTCATTCTTTATACCGTCATAGTGTCATCCTAATTGTTACGAGTATACTACTATCTCTTTATCAACCAGTGTACAGTGCGGTAGTTCACGGCTGTGGCTACCTCTGTGTCGGCACACGGCAGGCAGTCCGTCCAACCAGAATTGTATTATTTATTATTATATACCTACCACCTAACCGTGGTTTTTTTTTCATTCTTTATACCGTCATAGTGTCATCCTAATTGTTACGAGTATACTACTATCTCTTTATCAACCAGTGTACAGTGCGGTAGTTCACGGCTGTGGCTACCTCTGTGTCGGCACACGGCAGGCAGTCCGTCCGACCAGAATTGTATTATTTATTATTATATACCTACCACCTAACCGTGGTTTTTTTTTTCATTCTTTATACCGTCATAGTGTCATCCTAATTGTTACGAGTATACTACTATCTCTTTATCAACCAGTGTACAGTGCGGTAGTTCACGGCTGTGGCTACCTCTGTGTCGGCACACGGCAGGCAGTCCGTCCGACCAGAATTGTATTATTTATTATTATATACCTACCACCTAACCGTGGTTTTTTTTTCATTCTTTATACCGTCATAGTGTCATCCTAATTGTTACGAGTATACTACTATCTCTTTATCAACCAGTGTACAGTGCGGTAGTTCACGGCTGTGGCTACCTCTGTGTCGGCACACGGCAGGCAGTCCGTCCGACCAGAATTGTATTATTTATTATTATATACCTACCACCTAACCGTGGTTTTTTTTTCATTCTTTATACCGTCATAGTGTCATCCTAATTGTTACGAGTATACTACTATCTCTTTATCAACCAGTGTACAGTGCGGTAGTTCACGGCTGTGGCTACCTCTGTGTCGGCACACGGCAGGCAGTCCGTCCGACCAGAATTGTATTATTTATTATTATATACCTACCACCTAACCGTGGTTTTTTTTTCATTCTTTATACCGTCATAGTGTCATCCTAATTGTTACGAGTATACTACTATCTCTTTATCAACCAGTGTACAGTGCGGTAGTTCACGGCTGTGGCTACCTCTGTGTCGGCACACGGCAGGCAGTCCGTCCGACCAGAATTGTATTATTTATTATTATATACCTACCACCTAACCGTGGTTTTTTTTTTCATTCTTTATACCGTCATAGTGTCATCCTAATTGTTACGAGTATACTACTATCTCTTTATCAACCAGTGTACAGTGCGGTAGTTCACGGCTGTGGCTACCTCTGTGTCGGCACACGGCAGGCAGTCCGTCCGACCAGAATTGTATTATTTATTATTATATACCTACCACCTAACCGTGGTTTTTTTTTCATTCTTTATACCGTCATAGTGTCATCCTAATTGTTACGAGTATACTACTATCTCTTTATCAACCAGTGTACAGTGCGGTTTTTTTATACCGTGATTTTTTTATACCGTGGTTTTTTTATACCGTGGTTTTTTATGCCGTGGTTTTTTTATACCGTGGTTTTTTTATACCACCTAACCGTGGCAGTCCGTCCATAATTGTATATATAGTATACTAGTATCCAATCCATCCATCTCCATTGTTTACCTGAGGTGCCTTTTAGTTCTGCCTATAAAATATGGAGAACAAAAAAGTTGAGGTTCCAAAATTAGGGAAAGATCAAGATCCACTTCCACCTCGTGCTGAAGCTGCTGCCACTAGTCATGGCCGAGACGATGAAATGCCAGCAACGTCGTCTGCCAAGGCCGATGCCCAATGTCATAGTACAGAGCATGTCAAATCCAAAACACCAAATATCAGAAAAAAAAAGACTCCAAAACCTAAAATAAAATTGTCGGAGGAGAAGCGTAAACTTGCCAATATGCCATTTACCACACGGAGTGGCAAGGAACGGCTGAGGCCCTGGCCTATGTTCATGGCTAGTGGTTCAGCTTCACATGAGGATGGAAGCACTCAGCCTCTCGCTAGAAAAATGAAACGACTCAAGCTGGCAAAAGCACAGCAAAGAACTGTGCGTTCTTCGAAATCCCAAATCCACAAGGAGAGTCCAATTGTGTCGGTTGCGATGCCTGACCTTCCCAACACTGGATGTGAAGAGCATGCGCCTTCCACCATTTGCACGCCCCCTGCAAGTGCTGGAAGGAGCACCCGCAGTCCAGTTCCTGATAGTGAGATTGAAGATGTCAGTGTTGAAGTCCACCAGGATGCGGAGGATATGGGTGTTGCTGGCGCTGGGGAGGAAATTGACCAGGAGGATTCTGATGGTGAGGTGGTTTGTTTAAGTCAGGCACCCGTGGAGACACCTGTTGTCCGTGGGAGGAATATGGCCGTTGACATGCCAGGAGAAAATACCAAAAAAATCAGCTCTTCGGTGTGGAGGTATTTCACCAGAAATGCGGACAACAGGTGTCAAGCCGTGTGCTCCCTTTGTCAAGCTGTAATAAGTAGGGGTAAGGACGTTAACCACCTCGGAACATCCTCCCTTATACGTCACCTGCAGCGCATTCATAATAAGTCAGTGACAAGTTCAAAAACTTTGGGTGACAGCGGAAGCACTCCACTGACCAGTAAATCCCTTCCTCTTGTAACCAAGCTCACGCAAACCACCCCACCAACTCCCTCAGTGTCAATTTCCTCCTTCCCCAGGAATGCCAATAGTCCTGCAGGCCATGTCACTGGCAATTCTGACGAGTCCTCTCCTGCCTGGGATTCCTCCGATGCATCCTTGCGTGTAACGCCTACTGCTGCTGGCGCTGCTGTTGTTGCTGCTGGGAGTCGATGGTCATCCCAGAGGGGAAGTCGTAAGACCACTTTTACTACTTCCACCAAGCAATTGACTGTCCAACAGTCATTTGCGAGGAAGATTAAATATCACAGCAGTCATCCTACTGCAAAGCGGATAACTGAGGCCTTGACATCCTGGGTGGTGAGAAACGTGGTTCCGGTATCCATCATTACTGCAGAGCCAACTAGAGACTTGTTGGAGGTACTGTGTCCCCGGTACCAAATACCATCTAGGTTCCATTTCTCTAGGGTTGCGATACCGAAAATGTACACAGACCTCAGAAAAAGAGTCACCAGTGTCCTAAAAAATGCAGCTGTACCCAATGTCCACTTAACCACGGACATGTGGACAAGTGGAGCAGGGCAGGGTCAGGACTATATGACTGTGACAGCCCACTGGGTAGATGTATGGACTCCCGCCGCAAGAACAGCAGCGGCGGCACCAGTAGCAGCATCTCGCAAACGCCAACTCGTTCCTAGGCAGGCTACGCTTTGTATCACCGCTTTCCAGAATACGCACACAGCTGAAAACCTCTTACGGCAACTGAGGAAGATCATCGCGGAATGGCTTACCCCAATTGGACTCTCCTGTGGATTTGTGGCATCGGACAACGCCAGCAATATTGTGCGTGCATTACATCTGGGCAAATTCCAGCACGTCCCATGTTTTGCACATACCTTGAATTTGGTGGTGCAGAATTTTTTAAAAAACGACAGGGGCGTGCAAGAGATGCTGGCGGTGGCCAGAAAAATTGCGGGACACTTTCGGCGTACAGGCAGCACGTACAGAAGACTGGAGCACCACCAAAAACGCCTGAACCTGCCCTGCCATCATCTGAAGCAGGAGGTGGTAACGAGGTGGAATTCAACCCTCTATATGCTTCAGAGGTTGGAGGAGCAGCAAAAGGCCATTCAAGCCTATACAACTGACCACGATATAGGAGGTGGAATGCACCTGTCTCAAGCGCAGTGGAGAATGATTTCAACGTTGTGCAAAGTTCTGATGCCCTTTGAACTTGCCACACGTGAAGTCAGTTCAGACACTGCCAGCCTGAGTCAGGTCATTCCCCTCATCAGGCTTTTGCAGAAGAAGCTGGAGACATTGAAGGAGGAGCTAAGACAGAGCGATTCCGCTAGGCATGTGGGACTTGTGGATGGAGCCCTTAATTCGCTTAACAAGGATTCACGGGTGGTCAATCTGTTGAAATCAGAGCACTACATTTTGGCCACCGTGCTCGATCCTAGATTTAAAACCTACCTTGGATCTCTCTTTCCGGCGCACACAAGTCTGCTGGGTTTCAAAGACCTGCTGGTGAGAAAATTGTCAAGTCAAGCGGAACGCGACCTGTCAACATCTCCTCCTTCACATTCTCCCGCAACTGGGGGTGCGAGGAAAAGGCTCAGAATTCCGAGCCCACCCGCTGGCGGTGATGCAGGGCAGTCTGGAGCGACTGCTGATGCTGACATCTGGTCCGGACTGAAGGACCTGACAACCATTACGGACATGTCGTCTACTGTCACTGCATATGATTCTCTCAACATTGATAGAATGGTGGAGGATTATATGAGTGACCGCATCCAAGTAGGCACGTCACACAGTCCGTACTTATACTGGCAGGAAAAAGAGGCAATTTGGAGGCCCTTGCACAAACTGGCTTTATTCTACCTAAGTTGCCCTCCCACAAGTGTGTACTCCGAAAGAGTGTTTAGTGCCGCCGCTCACCTTGTCAGCAATCGGCGTACGAGGTTACATCCAGAAAATGTGGAGAAGATGATGTTCATTAAAATGAATTATAATCAATTCCTCCGCGGAGACATTGACCAGCAGCAATTGCCTCCACAAAGTACACAGGGAGCTGACATGGTGGATTCCAGTGGGGACGAATTGATAATCTGTGAGGAGGGGGATGTACACGGTGATATATCGGAGGATGATGATGAGGTGGACATCTTGCCTCTGTAGAGCCAGTTTGTGCAAGGAGAGATTAATTGCTTCTTTTTGGGTGGGGGTCCAAACCAACCCGTCATTTCAGTCACAGTCGTGTGGCAGACCCTGTCACTGAAATGATGGGTTGGTTAAAGTGTGCATGTCCTGTTTTGTTTATAG